>NC_051422.1:24975400-24983546 GCF_015228065.2 Penaeus monodon
CTTTTTTTTATATACATATATAAAAATTTTAAAAACAATAATAATATATATACTTTAATATATCATATAAAAACATAAAATATACATATATAATACATAAAAACATAATAACATAAAAATATAAATATTTAATAACAATATTAAAATAAATACATTATATCATAATATACAATTATAATTTTATAATATATATATATATATATATATATATATAATAATATATATAAACATATATATATATTTATTTTATTTATATATATATAAATATATACTTTTAAATTAAAAATAAATATTAACATATATAATATAATATAATACATCAACTTTAATATATATTATAATTATAATTATATATATATATATATATTATATTATATATATATGTAATATATATTTATTTTATATACATATATATATACATATATATATATATAATATATATATATATAATATAATATATATATTATATATGTTGGGTGTTTGTGGGGTTGTGTGGGGTGTGTTGTGTGTGGGGTGTGGGTTGTGTTTTTCTGGGTGTGTGTGTGAATGTGCGTGTGTGTGTATGTGTGTGTCTAATATAAATACATATACATATATATAATATTAAAATTTATATTTTATATAATATAAAATATATATATATAAAAGGCATGTGTGTGGTGGGTGTGTGTGGGGGTGTTGTGTTGGTGTTGTGTGTGTGGGGTTGTGTGTGGTGTGTGTGTGTGTTGTAGGTGTGTGCGCGTGTTTTGTATGGTAGTGTATGTGTATGTGTATGTTGTGGTGTGTGTGTGTGTGTGATTTTTTTTATTGTATATATATATATATATATAATATATATATATAATATATATATATTATATATATATATTTTTATTTTGAAAGGATGGTTGGGTCCGTAACGGGGAGCCCGACTCTAACCCCATATAAAGCGAACTGAACCTTTAGTGAGCGAAAAAGGCTTAGGGCGCAAATAAGGGTCCCGTTCACCCCCCTGAAAACTTGATACAATCCGGGGCCTGTAAAAGGTAGGGGGCAGTGCCCCCCGGATTCGCGGGTTTGACATGTACCCTGAGCGGGAAATATGTCCAATCCTTGTGGCTCACCCAAAAAAACAAGAAACATAGAAAAATTACGTTTTTTTACAACTACGGGTAAAAAAAGAAATTACTTAACTTAAAAAGAAATTGAAATTTAATTACTGGGCTTAAATAAGGGTTTAAAAAACCGGAGGGGGAGAGCCGAATCCCAAAGGGGTTTCGGCGAAAATACATCTAAAGAATTAAAACAATGAAAAATAATAAAACAAAACAAAAAAGACAACGTCCAGAAAGATAGGAAAGTAAGGGAAAAGTCTGCTCAGTCAACCTTTTTCCCGGTGACGTCTCAGTAAACCCAAAGGGGGGATGACACAAAACAGTTCAGAAGATCTTCCTTTTTGTTTCACGATTCCGTTTTTATACCGAGTCACGTGAATTTGCGACTCCTGCCCCCTTTTTTATAAATTCCCAAAAATAAAAATAATTAAAAATGAAAAATACATGGGAGTACAAATTTAAAGAGAAGATAAAGAAAAAAAAAATTAAAAGGGTAAAGACAAATAATTAAAAACCCTTTAAAAAAAAAAAGTTCTTAAAAGTAAAGAGTCATTGACATAGCAAAAAGCTTTAAAAAAACGTGTCATAACGTAAAATATGAAAAAAACATTTATATGGTAAATTAAAAAACAAAAAACAATACATACAGAAAAAGACAATTTACAAAATAAAAAGGACAAACCCCGCTGTGTTATAAAACGAAAAAAAAGCTAAATCAGAATACGAAAAATAAATCTAATTTAAAAAAAAACAATAAAAAGGGCGATCAAAATTTTTAAAAAACAAATTTAAAAAAAAAGAGGAGGCAATTTTTAAAAACTAAAAAAAAAAAAAAAAACATCAAACATTTCCTAAGAGAAAGAAAAAAACACAGAAAAGTGATACAACGCTAAAAATGGGGTAAAACAAAGGGAAAATTAAATAAAAGTGAGCAGGGTAAAAAGGGAAAAAGAATAAAAAGGAGATCTGGAACCCATTGGTTGTTGTGTTCTCTGGGGCGAGGTATGAAGAACCTCCAAAATATAAAAACCAAGAAAAAAAAAAACTAACATAAAAAAGGCGAAGCCCAATGATAAGAGGGCGTGACGAAATAAAAATTTTTGGGAGCTCCAAGAGGGAAACGAAAAACGGAGATAAAGTTGGAAAAAAGGGAAGAGGCCCTAGTCCTGCAGTGGTGATTGAGGCAATGATGATGACACACACACACAGATAAAAACCAATTATATGGGGTTTTGTCTGGGGGGTTATTGTGTGTGAATTTTTATTATAAAGTTTGTGTGTGTGTGTGCTGTGTGTTAAAGATGTGGAAAATCTTTTTCGTTAAGGATGTGGAAAAATTCTTTTTCTTTTCCAGGGACCACGGGGCTGTTTCCCCGGACCAAATGCCCCAAATAAAAACACCCCCCAGCGGGGCGGGGTCCTTTTTATATCTGACCCTTTTGCCCCGGGAGTTCGTGCTAAGCTCCCAAACCCGCGCAAAGGTCAGCTCGCCCTCTCTCCGGCAGCGACCGTGCCCTCCGCGCGGCCCTATAACCGTAAAAACTAAACAGTCTGCTTTACTGCGTGGTGTAAACTCTCAAAAATAAAGAGTCAAGCCGAATCCCAGTATAAAAAAAAAAACCCCTGAAAGCAATGAAATTTGGGGTTTCTATACCCGTTTAAGTGGAGGCAGCGGGGGCCGTTGCATCCTTTTGGCATGCACAGGGACACACCCCCCCCGAAAAAAATCCCTCGCCCGCTTCAAGACATGGCTAAGAAAAAAACACGAAAGTCCCTTTTGGGCCCCTTTCTTTTTCTTTTCCTTCTTCCCCCATACAGGTTAAGCCGTTGTTTTTTTTTGGGGTTTTAAAAGGGTGCTAAAAAAGCAAATGGCCGTTCTCCACATTTTTTCCCACCTCAGATGTATTTCCGTGCATCGGTAGTATCAAAAAACATGAATATCGTTCGTTAGTTAAGAAATTTAAATTATTTTTTTCCCCTTTTTTTAGAGATTTATATTTTTTCATCGCAACGAATTTAACGCGTTGTGTTTATTTACACAAATACCTTTCTTTTATCTCGTCCTAACCCTCCCCCCCGACTGACTGACCTCACTTTTTTTTCCCCGGTAGGGGGCGGCGGGGGTAAGGTCAGTGCCCATTGGTTCCCTCAATTTGGAAGCAAGATATCATTGTTACATTGGGCTTTTTGTGACACGTTCTATCGGCGCAAGCGAAGCAGGAAAAAAAAATTGTATTTTTGGATATAGCTGGGATCTTCCCCATATCATATGCACAGGTTTCCCCGTATTGCCCCGGGGTTGCGTAAACCCTAATAGATCTGCGCTCCGCCCGTTCGAAAATGGGTTAAATAAACCGAAGTATTCGTTCTTTCGGCCCCCTTTGGATCGGGTGACCCCGGTTAGCCCTTAAATTAAAATGTGGGTGGGGTTTAAGCTAGAATCATTATTCGTTTTATAACACACCTTTTTCCCCCTCTTGAAGTCGCTTGATTTTTGGGGGACCCCCAAGCTTTTTGGGTTTGGGAAAAATTTTATATATCCTTGGGGAAAAGGGGCGAGCGCCCTTTACAGATACGCAAAGAGAGCAGGATTTTATTTTCCGGGCCTGCTCAGTCAATCGGCTTTTGGGTATAGGACCCCCCCCGTTTTGAGTTTTATTGAACTGACGTGCAAAGCTAACATGTACCTCGGCATCGTTTTTCGACCCCGGAAGATTTGCTTAAAAAAAAAAATTTGGCGAATATTTTTTCATGTCACCATTCATCATGGTACATTCTGTCGCATATCATTATATGTTGAATTAAATTGGTGGGTGAAAATCTTAAAAAGTAGCATTGCTAAATTTTCTTCGTTTTGTTATAGGAACGTTAAAAATTCGTGTTTTTTGATTTATTCTCTTTGGGGAGGCACTCCTTCCCCCTCATTAACGCTAGCTGTCACTCCACACGCATACACCCCACCTTCACCCACCAAAACGCAGGGCAAAAGACATGACCCTTTTTTTTAATAAAGGGTGGTTGCTGCTAGTCCGGCGTAAAGATTTTATGTATCTCTTTAGCCCCCAAATTTTTTCCGTGTAACGGTGGTTCGTAATAAATACAAGTTTAACTTTTCTTTTCTGGTGACGACTATGGGTTTAATAGATCTCGCGGGTCGCCGTTCGTTCCTTATCTATTCCATATCTTTTTCAGAGATGTTGGGGAGTTCAAATAGGTCTATGCGGGCCGCTACTGACATCTCCCTCTCTATTTTATTTTTTTCCTTTGTGAAAATAAAACCAAAAAGAAAAAAAAAAAACGAAAATAGTTAAAAACCAAAATTAAAAAAACCCTAAAGTTTTGGGAAAAACCGGGAGGGTAATTACCACCCCATCTTCCCGTTGCCTTTTTTTTTTTCTCTTACCTGGCCCTTAGTTTGATCTGGCTCCCCGCTTTAATTGCGTCGGACCGAACGGCACCGAAGGAGGACCCCTTTGGGTGCCGTGGGGAAGGACCCCGAACATCGCCCTAGGCCCGCGGGCCCAAAATTTTTGTCAGAAAAAAGGGACCCGTCGCCCCAGAATGTGTGCATAGGCGACGCCTGCGGACGCCCAGATCCGGGCAACTCCAGGAGTCGTAGCGAGTTAAACCGCCCCGAGAAAAGCCGCCCCCGCC
This sequence comes from Penaeus monodon, assembly GCF_015228065.2. Classification (NCBI taxonomy): domain Eukaryota; kingdom Metazoa; phylum Arthropoda; class Malacostraca; order Decapoda; family Penaeidae; genus Penaeus; species Penaeus monodon. The sequence goes on from NC_051422.1 coordinate 24,980,149, forward strand.
CCGAGCCCGTAAAACCGGACGAAGATTAGAGGGCGTTGGACGCGAGAAGGGGCCCGGAGAGATCTGTAGGAGGTGGACGAGGACGCCGCCCAGTTAGGCCTGGGGCCCGGGGCACGGGAGGTCAAACGATCTGAAGTCAAAGGGGGGACCCGTGCGAACTTTTGAGGACGGGGATAATCGAGGCGGCAATTACACCCGGGCCAGGAGGATGAGGACAAATGGCGAGCAGCCCCGAAAGTTGAACCAGGACACCACGAGAAAGGGAAAGACCCGCCAAAATTAGGGGCACCCTTGAAGGCGCCTCAAGGGCAGGCGGAGTAGGTGGCCGAGCAATAAAATGTGGATAATTTATTTGTTAAAGGATGTGGATTTCTATTCTTTACCAGTGGACCCGTGGCGTTTTCCACGTGGATCCAAATGTCCCCAAAAAAGAACCCCCCGCCAGCGAGGGGGGAGGTCACTTTTATATCGACCCGTTTGACCGGGGGTTTGGCTAAATACCCCGCGCTAAGGTCAGCTCCGCCCCCTCTCCGGGCAGTGACCCTGACCTCCCCGCGGCCCCATAACCCGTAAAAACTAAACATGTCGGTTCTTTTACGCGTGGTGTCAACTCTCAGAAAAAGAGCAACCAATCCAGTTCAATACCCCTGCAAGCCAATGTAATTGGTTCTATACCCGTTATAGTGGGGGTGTGTGGTGTGTGTGTGTGTGTGTGGTTGTGGTGTGTGTTTTGTGTGTGTGTGTTATACATAGAACAATTGTTATATATATAGATATAATATATTATAATATATATAAATTTAAAAAAAAAAAAAAATATAATTATATATAATTTATATATATATATAATATATATATAAATATATAATATTATATTATATTATGTTTAGTTTTTAATTTTTTTATATATAAATTTTATTATATAATAAAATATATATAATATATATAATATTATTTATATATAATAATATTATATTATAATATATATATATATATATAAAATTTTATATTAAAAATATATATATAATATATTATGATGTATATGTTAATAAAAGAGCGGGAGGGAGCACCGTGTCCCAGAGTGTGCGAGACCCCGAGTGGACTTGGGGGTCAATGAAAGGAGTCTTAGCTTTTGGTTATTTTGAGAAGATATGAGTTCCCCACGTCCCCGGGGGAGGACAAGGGGGTGGGGGCTTGACCCAGTGGGGCTTAGTCTGCCTGCCGGTCTCCCCCTCTGTCTTACAAACGTGTCCTTTTAGCGGCGTTTCCCCTCGACGGATGTTTACTCCCCCCTCGAAAAGAAAGAGAAAGCCGGGGGAGACCTCCGCCGCCAAAGGAGGAAGAGCGCTGCCGGCCAGAGGGGGGGTGTACCAACCGGTATTGCTAGAAATTTTTGACATCACTCGGGCCCCACGCAAACTCGTCCCGAGCCCTCTCAACACTAAAACTGCAGCGGCTCATGATAAAAGGGTTTTGATCGGTTCTACGATGGTTTCCTTTTATCCGATGGTTGCTAAGGCTTCGAGTCCGGGAAAAAAGTGTGGCGGAGGTTTCGCACTGGGTGTCAACATTCAGTAGCGGGAGGGGTTACAAACGTCTTCAGAAGATAAAATATAAGTGTAGGGCTATAAAAGGGCAAGGAGGAGGTAATATATGTTTTCCAAACACTTTCTAGGCACAAGAAAAGATGAGAGGGATAATAAAACAGTTTCTCAAAAAAAGGGTAATGTTCAAGTAAGGTTTAATTATTGGGTTTGTCAGGAAAGCAAAAATTTTGTGAGTACCATCAATTTAAGAGAGAGAAAAATTGGGGTAAGAAAAATTCATATTTAGGGGTAAATCGGCAAATATTTATATACTTCGAACACTATGTACTGGCCTGACATAATTTTAATAACGGCGTCTCGGGGGCCCCTCGGGTCTTAATCCCATGTGCGTAAGTGTGCGGCGGGCGCATGATTCCTTCGTTTCCGGCCACGAGACGGGCTTAAAACTTGCAGTGATAATAACTATGTAAGCCTATATAAAGCATGGTGTCGTAGTGCGTGACCAGCATTATAATTATTTGCAACAGAAGAGATTACCATCAGTTAATTACGTTACATATTCCCCAATACCTTAACCAAAGCATAAATTCCAGCATTACTGAGGACAGTATTCGAATTGGGTTATAATTTGGGTTATAAGTCATAGGATGGCACTTAGTAAAATTATAATCTAGAGTGAATTTCGTGTAGAGTGGCAGGTAGTAGATTAGAGGTTAGTCAGGTAATCTAAATCTATGTATGAATAAGCGTCCGATTTTGCACGGCAAGTATAAGGAAATAGTGATATGATAAAGAAACACAACGACATGCGTGTATACACAGAATATAACAATATGCAAGCAGTAATAAAGTAATTGCTAATAGGCATAACATAAGAGAAAAAAAAAATAATTTCATTAATTAAAAAAAAAAAATAGAATGAATAACATAATGACAACAATCGAATATAATGAATAATTAAATAAGCTTGTTCTGAGTATAATAATATATACTCAACGGTGTGATGTGAGGATAAATGATAATAGACTGAAAAATATTAATAACAACCTGTATCAGTTACAGAGTGGTTGGGCAGGGAAATGAAGTGTGAGGTGAGGGTATGTCACTTAGGTTTGAGCTCAATGTGTGTCTTCGTTTGTTGTGTTAAAAAAATGGTTGACATCGAGAAGTTATGTAGTGTAGAGTTAGTTGTGTGTGTGCGTTGAGTGACGTGTACTTTGAATCTGAAAGAAGGAAACTTGTATGCAAGCTGGTGGATATAGGGAGGACACTAATAGGTACACTTTTAACAGTAATGAGGAAGTATTGGTGGTGGTAGGTAGAACTGCGACTTCATCGTTGTGCTGACAAGGTTCGCGAAGAGCTGGAGAGACAAGCCAGACTGGCGAGTGTAGCGGCGTAGGATACATCTACAGCGACTTCTCTAGGAGGGTAGCACAGGCGTGAGTGGTTAGCACGAAGTAGTAGAATAGGACATGGTGTGGGTCAGAAGAGAGTTTGGTAGCGATGGCTGAGCGTTAAGGGAGGCGAGAGGCACTTCGACAGGAGTAGCTTGTCGGCAGATAGGCGTCGGCGAGGAGCGAGGTGGTAGGTGAATTAGCGTCGGCGTTGTGAGGTTCTTGAAAACCGGTACCATCAGATATAAGCGACAGACCGCAATCCACCAGATTATGAGCGACACGTGAGATAGGGAGCACCGTTGTCACTAGATGTGAGCGAGACGAGAGAAGGACTTGGGTGAGTCAATGAAGGGGATCTTAGCTTGCTGGCTTATTATTGAAGATAGATATGAAACCCCCAAAGATACCCCGTGTCCTCGGGTCGAGGATGAGGTGGGTGGGTTGGGACCCT
>NC_051422.1:24988646-24993646 GCF_015228065.2 Penaeus monodon
TGAGAGATGGGCTGTGTCACGTAATGTAAGAATGCAATCTTCGTAAATAAGAGCAAAAACGATAAAACGAGTGAAAACATAAAACATATTAAGTACTAAAATACCAACTGCAAGTATATTTACGGCATGCTTACAATAACATAGCATAAACCCTTCAAAAGTGTCATTCCTGAGTGTACATCGAGTGTACATGTTCGTGCATATGTGTGTGTGTGGGGGGGGGGGGGTCAGACGGCATGGTGGGTCCTGTAGGATAAGGGCAAGGAAGAGTGGTAACAGCAAGGATGGGAAGGATTTAGGATATTCGAACGAAAACCTCCGGTATGTGAGAATTACTGGGTGAGGATGTATGAGAGATGGGGAGAGGATGCGTGAGAGAAGGGGAGAGGATGCAGGAACTGGAGACAGATTGCGGCAGGAGAAGAGGTTTCCAACCTCACTATCTCCAATTTTCCACTTATTTTTTTCTTTGTGGCAATCAGGGCAACAGAAGCACTGTCCACAATGGGCCAGAGGGCATGTACATAGAATGACCTTAGTACTTTGTCTTGCTCCTATGTGTCTCCCAGTCATTGCTCTCATGATAGGCAGTCTTGCTTTGGTTCGGTCAACCAGGTACTGGACCTCCTTATGGAAGGAGAGGGTCCGGCAAACCCCCCCCCCCTAATGGGAGCAGCCTTACCGCAGTGGGGGGAGGGTGAGGTCCTAATGATCTGGGGAGCCGGACCAGAGGGATACCCATACTGGAGAGTCACCAGTGATTGATTGATTATTTATAACTATCTGCCGTGTCAACAGCTAAGGTCATTAGCGGCGAATGCCTTCTTAAATAGAAATATTAAAATATTTAAAACTTTAAAAATCTATCAATAAATATCTTACAAATAACATTAAATATATTTAAAATCAAAGCATAAATATTATGCTCTAAGTGTATAAAATTATTGAAAAATTATGCATGATTAGATTTTATTGAAAATATTAGTCTCCCTAAGGAAACTAATAAGACCCTCTATATCACAATCCTCCCCCAATACATTTTTCAGTGTATATGGGGGAGACAAGTACATACGTCTTTGGTCTGAGAATGTTGCACATATTTCCACTACATGCGTGATCGTTAATGGCTCTTGGCATCCCTCACAAAGTGCTTGACTTTTAGCCATCATCGGCCCATGAGTCAGTCTTGTGTGTCCGATTCTTAGTCTTGTTAATGCAACTTCCACTTTTCGGTTGGGATGGATGCTAGTCACCCAACTGCCAAGGTCATCTCTAATCTCTCGCAGTTTGTTTCTGGAGGTATGCCTCCATTGTTCCTTCCATTGATGCTGGGTTTCAAGTCGGTGTGTGGGACAGGAAAACGAGCATCACAGGGCTGAGCAGCAGCTGCCGTGGCCTTCTGACCAGCTCGCTCATTCCCATTGATAAAAACATGCGTTGGCACCCAACACAGAGTTATCTTTTTACGTGTTGACATCAGTACAAGCCAATCTTGAACCTCCCTCACTATTGGATGTGATGAATTTAAGCTCTTGATTGCTTGCAAGGCACTACGAAAGTCGCAGTATATCACAATAGAATGGTTGGTAAGATCTCTAGTCATCTTAACAGCTGCAAGGATGGCATGTAACTCTGCAGTGAAGAACGAGGCTGCTAGAGAAAGACTGCCAGATGCAGTCTTCCTTCTGCTCACTACTGCAAAGCCCACACCATTTTCAGACTTTGAACCATCTGTATATATTGCATCTGATCCTTGGTACTTAGAAATAGGCTGAAGAAATCTCTCTCTGACTTCTGCTTCAGATCTCTCCCCTTTTCCAATTCCGACCAAATCCAGCTCGGCTTGATTAGTCCAAGGGGGGAATTGGTGAATTCCAACAGGCAGAACCTTGGTGAGACTTAAAATAAGATCTTCCACAAGATTCCTCATTCTCCTACCATAGGACTGGCTATCCTCAAGAGGGTTTGATGAATGCCAACAAACTGTCAGAGCAAGGAAAGCTGCATTGACACAGTTGAAATGACACCCAAAAATAAAACCTTAAATCCATTAAAAAACCCGAGCCAAGGCCGGGTGAGTGCAAAAGGGGGCCAGACGCATCTGAGCAGTATGTCCCTTGTTTAACTCTAAACCCCCCTTAGCATGGGGGGGGGGACAAGATGCGTAAGATTGCTGGATGAGCACACACTGTCACCCCCTGCTTTAAAGTAGATGGCTAATCTCGCAGAAAAAAAGATGTTCAAATAGTAGCTAAATCCATGGCAGAGATCTCCTCTGGAGCTCTTACATCCCTGTTCTCCCTCTTGGGGCTGAACAGGAACGCACTGGGTGTCTTTTCTTCATAGGACTGCGCAAACTTCCTACAAATGGCCATTTTTTTCGCAAGGAGAGGGGTCTGCTTTTAGCTCTGCCGTAATCCGATATTCCATACCAAAAGATATCTCACCGGAAAACTCCCAAAGTTTTCCCGTTGGACCTATTTATAGGGTCTATGGGGGGGTACATGCCTCCACATAGAAAGAGGCTATAATCATTCCCGTCCCTAAAACCCGGCAAAGGGTGTTCCACATCAGGAAATTACGACCAATTTCTCTCCCAGCTGCACGCAAACTGGTGGAAAAATGGTAAATTTTAAGTTTACTGGTGCTAGAAAAAGGGAAAAAGTGCTGACCCCAAATATAATGTATTATAACAACACTCTTTATATATATATATTTATATATATATATTATATATATTTATAATATATATATAAATATATATATAATGAAAAATTATATATATTAATTAATATATATATATTATAAATATATTATATATAAATATATATTTTATAATATAAAATTTATATTTTTTTTTAAATATATATATATATATATATTATTATATATAATATTTTTTATTTTATATATATATTTATATTTATATATTAATATATATATATATATATATATATAATATTTATATATATATATTTTTTATAAAAAATTTAAAATATATTTTTTGGAAAAAATTTAAAATTTAAAAATTTTTTTTTTTTTTTCCCCCCCCCCCCCCCCCCCCCCCCCCCCCCCCCCCCCCCCCCTTTCTCCACCCTTAATGCAGGGGTGAGAGAAATTGGTCTGAATTTCCCCTATGTGGAACATCCTTGCCGGGTTTAGGACAGGAATGATTAGCCTCTTTTAGTGGAGGGCATTACCCTCCCTAAGACCCTATAGAATAGGCCCAAACGGGAACTTCTGGATTTTTTTCCCGGGTGGATACATTTGGTAGGAATTCGTCTTACGGCAGAGCTGAAAGCAGAGCCCATCTCCTTGCGCAAAAATGGCCTTTTGTATGGAAGTTCTGCTGCAGTCCTACTAAAGAACGACCCCCAGTTCGTCCTTTTCACCCGAAAGTGGAGAATCGGCAGTGAAAAGTCTCCAAGGAGATCCTGCCATGGATTTAGCTAGTCATTAAAAACACTTTTTTGTCTCGATGTTTAGCCATCTATCTTCAAAGCAGGGGGTGAAGTAGTCTCTATCCAGCAATTTTACGCATCTTGCCCCACCCCATGTAAGGGGGCTCGATTAATAAAGGGAAAATACTGTTCCGATGTCGCCCGGCCCCCTTTGCACTCACCTGGCCTTGCTGGGTCTTTTTGTAATGGATTAAGGTTATATTGCTGGGGTGTCATTTCAACTGTGTCAATGCAGCTTTCCTTGCTCTGACAGTTTGTTGGCATTCATCAAACCCTCTTGAGGATAGCCAGTCCTATGGTAGGAGAATGAGGAATCTTGTGGAAGATCTTATTTTAAGTCTCACCAAGTTCTTGTTGGAATTCACCAATTCCCCCCTTGGACTAATAAAGCCGAGCTGGATTTGGGTGGGAATTGGAAAAGGGGAGAGATCTAAAGCAAAGTCAGAGAGAGTTTTTCTTCAGCCTATTCAAAGTACCAGGATCAGATGCAATATATACAGAGGGGTTCAAAGTCTGAAAATGGTGTGGGCTTTGCATAGTGAGCAGAAGGAAGACTGCTCGGGCAGTCTTTCTCTAGCAGCCTCGTTCTTCACTGCAGTTTTAACCCACCCTGCAGCTTTTAAGAGACTAGAGATTTTCCCAACCATTCTTTGTGATATACGGGGACTTTGTAGTGCCTTGAAGAAATCAAGAGTTTAAAATTCACCTCCAATAGTGAGGGAGGTTCAAGATTGGCTTGTACGAGTCAACCGTAAAAAGATAACTCTGTGTTGGGTCCCAACGCATGTTTTTATAAATGGGAATGAGCGAGCTGGTCAGAAGGCCACGGCAGCTGCGCTCACCCCTGTGATGCTCGTTTTCCTGTCCCCAACACCGCTTAAAAACCCGCAAAAGGGAAAGGAACAATGGAGGCATACTCCAAAACAACTGCAAAGAGATTAGAGATGCCCTTTGGGAGTTGGGGACTCCATCCCCCCAACCAAAAAAGTGGAAGTTGCATTAAAAAGACTAAGAATCGGGCCACAAACTGCTCTGGGCCCATGAGGCTAAAAGTCAAGCACTTTGTGAGGGGTGCCAAGACCTTAACGATCCCCCATTAGTGGAAAATTTTGCAACTTCTCAGACCAAAGACGATGTACTTGTCCCCCCAAAAACACTGAAAAAAATTTGGGGGGGGGTTGTGATATAGAGGGTCTTTTTAGTTTCCTTAGGGGGATAATATTTTTAAAAAAATCTAAACATGCATAAGTTTATGCAAAATTTTTACACTTTGACATAAAATTTATCTTTGATTAAATATATTTAATGTTATTTGTAAATTTTTATTGATAGATTTTTTAAATTTTTAAAAATTTAATATTTCTATTTTTAAAAAGGATTCGCCGCAATACCCCTTTGTGTTTAACGGCAGAAGTTATAAATAATCAATCATCACTGTGACTCTCCAGTATGGGTATCCCTCTGGTCCGGTCCCCAATCATTAGGACCTCCCCCCCCCCCCACTGCGGAAGGGTGCTCCCATTAGGGGGGGGGGGTTTG
>NC_051422.1:25001146-25003646 GCF_015228065.2 Penaeus monodon
ATATGTGTGTGTGTGTGTGTGTGTGTGTGTGTGTGTGTGTGTGTGTGTGTGTGTGTGTGTGTGTGTGTGTGTATGTGTGTGTGTGTGTGTGTGTGTGTGTGTGTGTGAGAGAGAGAGAGAGAGAGAGAGAGAGAGAGAGAGAGAGAGAGAGAGAGAGAGAGAGAGAGAGAGAGAGTGTTTATGTACCCTCCCCTATAGGTGGTAAACACCAAAGAGAGCACTACCACGCGATTCGACCAAATATAAGGATTGTCTAATCAGATTCTATATTTGCTTCATGTACATTATCTAAGAAAGTTATGCTAGTTTATGTACCACACTGGCTATCTGCTCATGTGTGGGCAATCGTGATTACAATTTTACATATATTTGACATAGTACAGTATTCTGTGACTACTGTAATTGCACATGGTAAAATAAAAATATAGATCATACATCACACAAAAAAATTACGCTGATATGCTTTTGCCACTTTGTTTACATAACACTGTTCTTTGTTTACGGGAGTTTTGTATGGTAAGTTTAGGATATAGTATGATTATATCTTCTAATCTATTAGATAAAATGAAATATTCACATAGTTCTTTATACCTCATGTTAGGTGGTCTGAAAGGCTGTATCACATGGCATTCGCAGATATTATGCTCAAGTGTTCGCTTGTTTTCTTCGTTACACAGTCTGCATCTAGATTCATTTGCACTTCTTGCACCGTGCAGTTGCCAGTACATTCTATAACCTAAACGTATTCTGGCAATAACCACGTCACTTTGTCTGGTTAGACTTCGGTGCCACCCATAGAAAAGCTTGCTATCTCTATACTGATCGCAGTGCCTTATGGTACAGCTTTCAGGCCTTTAAGTGTTTGTCAGATCTACTAGTTCTTCCTAATGAGAACTTTTCAAAATATGCACAACCCTATCAAGAGGCATCCCAAGATCTATGTCCACAGTATCTTTGCTGCAGGCTTCCTTCGCCAATTTGTTTACGTGGTCGTGCTTGCGTATGCCAACATGAGATGATATCCATACAAATTGAACGCTGAAATTGCGGTCTATTACATAAGTTACGTTACGCTTAATGCAACTCACAATTTCCTCATCGCCACCTACTTTGAAGGAATTTAGTGTCCGAAGGGCACTCTGAGACTCTCCTTTGAGAATCTACTCCAGAGCCCCGAAACATTAAGAATTTCTTTGCAAGGAGTATACCTGCCAACTCCGTTTGTTGTAGTGCTGAACCAATTTTGCACTCTCATATTAACTTGATGTTGTAGTAAGCCATTTTTGTATACAGCGCATAACACTAGTATACATCATCGCCGATAGCTTCTGTATTTTCCTTTATCGTTGCTAACGCAATTTCTTTTAACACGCAGTTATGTTTTTTGTTTTTGTTTTTTTTGAAAGATATGTAAGATACACTATCAATGTTGAATTTTTTCTTGGTAGACTGGATTGACCTTTTAATATTTTATTAATTGGGACACAGAACTTCATAGTGTTCATGGAGATTTGGTGTATCAGAGGGCGCACGTATGTGTGATTAGTCACGTCTGTTAGAGTGATTCTATGTTGCATTTGTTTTTGGAAACCTGAGAGATACACGGGTTCCTCAGAGCTTTGACTCCAAATATGGTAAAAAGAAATATTCTTCTTCTCTTTTGATGAGAACTTTAAACAATTTCAATCTCTGCCAGTCTCTTCTTTAGAGAAAGGATCAGGGTTATGATATATGTGTTGAGAGCCATTGTTTTCTCAACGGATATGACTAATCCACACTCATGAGCCCTTGTTGTGAGTTTGTCGAGACTTATTTGCATCCTCTCTTGTGATGATGCTCTGACACATACGCCATAAGTATAGCACATAATGGATTCACCATCCCCAAGTGGGACATCTGCCACCAGCTTGTGCATGAGGACATTGAACAGTATAGGGCTGAGTACTCCCCGTGGGCACCCCAAGTTCAAAAGATTGTGAAGTGAAACTTCTCACTCGCCTAAACAAGACATTTGCAGATCTGTTCCAAAGATGCCAAAGCTTACTAATTGTTCTACAAATTGCTTACTAATTGTTCTAGGATAAGTCAAATTTTTTACTTAAGGTCAAGAAAAACGGTGTGCTTCCCTGGGTTAAAGCTTGAAAAGTATTCTGCAAAGCAATGCTGTGTGCTACGTCCCGATAGAAATCCACACAGTCTGTACAGGTACAGATTTACCTTATAACCTGTACCTGAATCTGTTCAAAAATATCCTTTCTAGAACTTTGCATACACATGGGACTGTGAAATTGGGTGGTATTTATCAGTGTTTGGTTTTGATACAGGGATGATTAGACTGCGCATCCAGTGGCCAGGCAGAATACCTTGTGACAAAATTAACCTGTACAGTTGCAAAAGGGGATTACCACGCACCTGAGCTATAAGGCAGAGGACATTATATGTAATTCCATCCTCATCTGGGGCGGACGCTTTTCCTTTGATTAGTGCATTGTTCACTTCC
>NC_051422.1:25016146-25018646 GCF_015228065.2 Penaeus monodon
ACCATCTGTAGATACCGATCAGAACCTATATATCTATGCGCCGCTGCAGTGTTTTAGTGTTGCAGACGGCTCGAGGACGAGCCTTGCGTGTGGCCGAGTGATGTCAACAATTCATAGCAATACCGGTTGGTACACTTCACACCTCTGGCCGGCAGCTGCTCTTCCTCCTTTGGCGGACGGAGGTCTGCCCGGCTTTCTCTTTCTCTTCGAGGCGGGAGTAAACATCCGCCTCGAGGGGAAACGCCGCATAAAAGGACACGTTCGTAAGACAGAGGGAGGAGACACGGCAGGCAGACTAAGCCGCACTGGGTCAAGCACCACCACCTTGTCCTCGACCCGGGGACGTGGGGAACTCATATCTGTCTTCAACAATAAGCCAGAAAGCTAAGACTCCTTTCATTGACCCACCTAAGTCCATCTCGCGTCTCGCACACATCTGGTGACAGCGGTGCTCCCTCCCTCACTCTCATATATACACATATACATACATACATATATATATATATATATATATATATATCTATATATATATATATATATAATATATATATATATATATATATATATATACATATATATATATATATTATAATATATATATATATATCTATATAATATAAAATATATATATATATATATATATATATCTATATATATATATATATACATATATGTATCTATGTATACACACACACACACACACACACCACACACACACACACACACACACACACACACACACACACACACACACACTATAACGGGTATAGAACCCAATTACATTGGCTTGCAGGGGTATTGATACTGGTATTCGGCTTGACTCTTTATTTCTGAGAGTTGACACCACGCAGTATAAGAACACGACATGTTTAGTTATACGGGTTATAGGGCCGCGCGGAGGTCACGGTCAGCTGCCCGGAGAGATGGGCGGAGCTGACCTTAGCGCGGTGGTAGCTTAGCCGAACTCCGGTTCAAACGAGGTCAGATATAAAATGTGACCTCCGCCCTCGCTGAGCGGGTGGTTCTTATTTGGGACATTTGGATCCACGTGGAAAACAGCCACGTGGTCCACTGGTAATAGAAATAGAATTATCCACATCCTGTAACAGAAATAGAATTATCCACATCTTATATTGCTCGGCCACCTACTCGCGCCTCGCCCTTGAGGCGCCTTCAAGGGTGACCTAACTTGGCTGGTCGTCTCGTTCTCGTGCGTCGTCCTGGTTCAACTTCGTGGCTGCTCGTCCATGTTGTCCTCATCCTCCTGGTCCCTGGTGTAATCTGCTCGTCCTCGATTATCCACACGTCCTCACAGATCCGTCCAGGTCCTTCTCGCGTCCACACGTCCTCGTAATCTTCGTCCGGATCTACGGGCGTCGGGGCAGGGGCGGCATCTCGGGGCGGCTTATACCTGCGCTACGAGCTCCTGGAGTTGACCGGATCTGCAGGCGTCCGCCAGGCGTCGCCTATGCACAGCATTCTGGGGCGACTGGTACCTTTTCTGACGAAAATCTTGGTCCGCGGGCCTATGGCGATGTTCGATGACGTCCTTCCCACGGCATCCTAAGGGTCCTCCTTCGGTGCCGTGTCGGTCCGACTGCAATATAAAGTCGGGGAGCCAGATCATACACGTAAGGGCCAGAGTAAGAGAAAAAGAAAGGCAACAGGGAAGATGGGGTGGTAATTACCACTAGCCGGTTATTCATAACAATTTACGGTTTTTAATGTTGGTTTTTAACTTATTTTCGTCTTTTTTTTCATTTTGTGTTTTATTTTCACAAAGGTAAAGAATAAAATAGAAGAGGGAGATGTCAGTAGCGGTCCGCATAGACCTATTTGAACTACCAACTATCTCTGATAGATATGAGAATAGATAAGGAACGACATCGGCGATCCGCGAAGATCTATTTGAACCATAGTCGTCACACAGATAAGAAATAGATGTAACTTGTACTTTATGTACGAACCACTCGTTACGACGGACAAAATTGCGGGCTAAAGAGATACATAATAAATCTTTACGCCGGCACTAGACAGCAACCAGCCTTATTAATGAAAAAGGGTCAGTGTCTTTTGTCCTGCGTGTGTGAGTGAGGTGAAGGTGTGTGTGTATGCGTGTGTGAGTGACAGCTAGCGTTAATGAGAGGGAAAGCGAGTGACCTCACACAGAGAATGAATCATAAACACGAATATTAACGTTCACTATAACAAAACTGAAGTAAATTAGCAATGCTAGCTATTTAAGATTATTTCAACTACCACATTGAATTCAACATATAATGATATGCGACAGAATGTACGCATGAATGAATGGTGACATGAAAAAAATATTCGCCAATTTTTTTATCAAGCAAATCTTCTCGGGGTCAGAAATCTGAACTGCCGAGGTACATGTCTAGCTTTGCACGTCAGACTTCAATAAAACTCAATAACGGGGGGATCCTATACCCAAATGCCGTATATGACTGAAGCGACTCGAGCCAGGAATATAATATCCTGC
>NC_051422.1:25038646-25054182 GCF_015228065.2 Penaeus monodon
AGTTAATTAATATCTCTCGTTATTAGAGATTTATGTTGTTTCATCTGCATCGGATTTAACGCGTTCGTGATTTTATCTTATCACGAATATCATTTTATTCTATCTCGTTTCTCCCCTCGCCCTGACCTTACCCCACTTACGTTCTATCAGCGTTAGAACGGAGGTGTAACACAATTTTATTAAAATTGATTTTACTATATTAAATATAGCGAAGGATCTCCCCCATATCATAGTGCACATGATTGCCGATATTTCCCTGGGATTGCGTGAACGCGTAATAGATCTGCGCTCCGACGTTCGACAGTAGGTACAGGTAAAACCAATGTTATTCATTCGATCAGCAACTTGAGTCGGTGTGACCTGCGGTTACGTCCGTTAATTAATGTAGGACTAGGGTTTAAGCTAGCATATTATTTGCTTATTAATCACACCCTTCTCACCCTCTTGAAATCGCTTGCATGTTTTGGGTATATCCCAGGTGATTGTGTGATTTGTGATAATTTCAATATCCATAAGGAATGTCGCGAGCGCCCATCACAGATACACAGAAAAGACCAGGTTATTTAAAGATTTTCCTGGCTCGAGTCGCTTCAGTCAATGTATGGCATTTTGGGTATGGATCCCCCTGTCGATGAGGTCTAACATGCATAGCTTGACATGTACATCGGCAGTTCATATTTTCTAACCCTGAGAAGATTTGCTTGCTAAAAAGTTGGCGAATATTTTTTTCACGGCACCATTCATTCATGCGTACATTCTGTGGCATATCATTAAATGATGAATTCAATGTGGTAATTGAAATAATGTTATATAGCTAGCATTGCTCATTTACCTCAGTTTTCTAATAGTGAACATTAATATTCATGTTTGTGATTCATTCTCTGTGTGAGGTCACTCTCGCTTTCACTCTCATTCATGCTAGCTGTCACTCACACACGCATACACATTCACCTCACTCACACACGCAGTACAAAAGACACTGAACCTTTTCATTAATAGGGTTGGTTGCTGTCTTAGTGACGGTGTAAAGATTTATGATTTATCTTTTTAGCCTGCAATTTTGTCTGTCGTGACGAGTGGCTCATACATGATGTACAAGTTACATCTATTTCTTCTCTGTGTGACGACTGTGGTTCAAGTAAATCCTTGCGGATTGCCGTTGTCGCTTCCCTTATCTACTCTCATATCTATCAGAGACGATTGGTAGTTCAAGCCAGGTCCATGCGGATGGCTGACGTCTCCCTTTTCTATTTTCTTCTTTATCTTTGTGAAAATAAAACACAAAATGAAAAAAAGATGAAAACAAGTTAAAGAACCAAAATTAAAAACAGCAAATTTATATAAATAACCGGCTAGTGGTACTTAACACCCCCTCTTCTCTGTTGCCTTTCTTTTTCTCTTGTTATCTCGCCCTTACGGTCTGATCTGGTTCCCCGACTATATATTGCAGTCGGACCGACACAACACCGAAGGAGGACCCTGCTGCAGAACCAGTGTAAGTAGGACATCATCGGATTATCGCCATAGGGCCATGGACCAGGATGTTCATCAGAGCAGGTGTTAGGCAGTCCCAAGATCTAGTGGACAGGCGCTAGCTGCCGCGACGCCCGTAAATCCAGCGAAGGACCAGGAACTCTGCAGCGCAGGTATCAGTCGCCCTAGGATGCTGTGGATGGGCGACGCCTGGTGACGCCCGCAGATCCAGTCAACTCCAAGAGCTCGTCAGCGCAGGTATCAGCCACCCCGAGATGCTGAAAAGGACGCCCCTGGCCTGACGCCCGTGGAGGAGCATGCCGCCGAGAGGGACCTGGATGAGATCTGTGAGGATAAGGATGCCGCCGAGTTCGGCCTGGCCGAGGACTACGAGGAAGTCTAGAAGAATCCGAAGTCAAGGGAGACCTGTGCGAGACTTTCAAGGATGTGTGGACATCGAGGACGGACAGATTACACCGAAGACCAGAAAGAAGAGGACGACAGGGACGAGCAGCCACGAAGATACACCAGGAAAACACGTGAGAATGAGACGACCAGCCAAGTTAGGTCAGGCAAATCAAAGGCGCCTTGAGGGCGAGGCGCAAGTAGGTGGCCGAGCAATATAGTATATACATGATTCTATTTCTGTTACCAGTGGACCACGTAGCTGGTTACCATGTGGATCCAAGTCCCAAATAAAAATCATTCACTCAGCGAGGGCTTAGATGACGAGGTCATCTGATCTCGTTTGACCCTTGACTTCGTGACCAGAGCTCGACGTGGTAAGGTCGGCTTAGATATTATTTATGTAAGTAATGTATATATATACTATTCATATACTATTTATGCATTTGTATATGAAATTTTGAAAAAAATAAAATTGAAGTTTTACGCTATGTTTCGATCTCACGCACAGACAAACCATTGACTTTACACCCTAAAATTTGTGATATACACGTAAATTGAACTTTATACTATAGTATGAAGCAATAAAATCGTTCATAGGACATATAATAAAGATACAGTGAGTCTACAAACTTTTACATGTTTCTTGAGTACAAAAACTTTACGTTGCGGTTACTCGCAAACCAACCATAGGAGCGCGCTGAAACTTCGCGTGCGTGATGAGACGCGCGCTCCCGGCTTGACGAGAGTTGCCTGCTTCTATTTCCCGTCAAGTTAGGTTTACAACATTGTTCCGACCCGTCGGTAAGGGGTTAATTAACCTACTTTCTACCTTTAACTCTCCTGCTCCCATCCTATCCCTATCCTACCCAGCATCCTGCCGTAATCCACATGGCAAGTCGAGCACAGCCGGACCATTTCCATCTGCCAGCCTCATTTTTACACTTCTTTTATTTATTGCATTATGCTGGTTCTTTTTTACACGTATTTAACACTTATTTACAATTTTTTGTACATTTGTGAATAAAAATACCATTGAAATCTTTCGTTACCCACATACAATTTACTATGATTCACAGGATGTGCGGATAACGGGGACATCCACAGCTCCTGCGAATGCATCTTTCTTTTACCTTTTTTATGTCACGTATTTTAATTTCAATTATAATTTTGATATAATGAATCGCAGCAGATTGTTTTAAGTATTTTTTATTATAATTATAATATTTTAAAATAATTTCTTTTAATGTTTTATTGCTTTTATTTATAGTTTTATATTTCATTTCTTAATAACATTTCCTATTTATTATTTTTCTGTTTTATGTGCTACGCTTCTGTCTGCAGGAGTTAATGTAACCCCCCTGTTCTTGTTTAATGAAAAGGGCTTTCAGGACCTCTAGGTCCCAAGGTTTTTGCTGTGGTAGGATAAAGATGGCGATTTGACACTTCAGCAAGCTCGACCTTGGCTCTTGCATAATACCCTGGCTGTTTTGCGCTCACCTTATGTTGTTGCCGCGATCCTAATTGCTCGTAATTAGCTTCGTGCCCTGTAACTATTCTTTACTATACGTATTTTTCGGCATTAGGATAACTCGCTTCGCATCCGAGCTCGTGGTCGGATGTGGGCAGACCTTTACCTCCCACAGGGGAGGGTGTGTCTGGAGGGCCTTAGCGTGCCTGTCGCACGGTGCCTGAGAGTTGCCATTCTTTGCTAGGAACTGGTATGGCAGACCATCTCATGACTGCCACTCTAGGAAACTTCCTATAGGAAACGAATAGGCAGGTAGGAGCCCCTCCTTTTCGACGCCTTAAGCCACCTTACCCCCGTTCTGTGTAAATTAATACCTGCTAGACTGAACACCTTTGACCCATCATATTACCCAAGCTATGGCATGATCATGGGACATGTCATTAAATTAGCATATGCTGGAGAGCCCATCTCTTGTGAGGTGTCTCTCCAGAAGATATTCACAATCACTGAGGTGGCAGTCACACACCTCTTTAAGATCTGCTTCCCCCAAACCTGAACAATTGACCCCATTCATCTCGACCGAAGGCCAAAGAAAATTAAAAGATCAAGGTTTCATTACAGCCCCCTCTCCCAAAAGGAAGGCAAAATGCACGGTCTAGGCTAAAAAGATCATCAGGAGAATCATCCCATGATCAAGTTCATGAGCCAAGAAGTATCTGCCAAGAACGGTGTCACTGTCCTTGACGTTTACAAGCCTCCCAAGTCACGAATCGTTAAAATTCGTGTCTCTACCCCAGAGGAAGCTCAGAAACTTCTCACACATGGGATCATGATGTTTAATACATCGGTCCCAACCTATAATGTAAGAGTGCTTTATTCACATTGAACAATGCTTACACTTCTACAGGTTCGAACATAACAAACACACATGCACACACGCACACACACAGATGCTCTCATTGCGGAGGTGAAGGTCGCTTCTTAGACAAATGCAAGGAAAGCATCAAATGTTGTAACTGCGAGGGGTTGCACATTGCAGTTAGCGGATCCTGCCCTAAAAGAAAAGAAATATTAAAAGCAAAACGAAATCAGCTTAGGGAAAACAAGAACACTGCTCCTTCATACACCACAGCAGCCGCCACACTACTGGCCCAGATTAGCACACCCAGACGACCTGCATCTACCTCCAGGACAACTCTGCCTCCACCTCCCCAATTCAACAACACATTTACACCTAACACAAACCCAAAAATACAAGCTTCCCTAGCATTGTTGTCCTAGAGGAAATCTTCGAAGACGACAATTTATACATCCCTATGTATGCCATAGCATCACAAACCACAGTAACTGAGGTGACAAACACTAAACCAAAGCCTCATTGTTCCACACAAAGACACCTCGTTTTGCAACCAGCACACAACGAAATCCAAAAGAAACCGCACAAGCATTAAACGCAAACAGATATCACCACCAAACAAGCATGCCAAAAAACACAAAAAAGGATCCCATAGTCCCGCAGCCTCGCCGTCAGCGTTTGGATGACACCATTCATTACGACGGGAGTAGTAGTTCCGAGATCGACGTCGAAGTCGTTGTCAAAGCCAAGGAAGCGCTCTCTCTCCCCATTCTCCCTAACGGAAGCCGCCTTGCCGCGGTGGGGGGGCTTGAGGTCCCAATGATCGGGTGAGCCGGACCAGAGGGCTACCCATACTGGAGGGGTCACCAGTGAGGGATGAGACAAAATGGCTTCCTGGTGCACCAAGGCCTATGAGAGGGGATGGTGTACCCACCCCTGGTTCATTCCATTTTGGACCAGGGAGAACTCTCCCACGTGTGTTTGCCGTGCGTGGCATCCCGTATTACCAGGAGACAGGAGTCCTGGAGGTTGAGTGATGCTGCACGCTGCACCCTACAGCTAGCAACACACCTCTTTGGTCCTTCCCCCCTAACGGAAGCCGCCTTGCCGCGTTGGGGGGGTTTGAGGTCCCAATGATCTGGTGAGCCGGACCAGAGGGCTACCCATACTGGAGGGGTCACCAGTGAGGGATGAGACAAAATGGCTTCCTGGTGCACCAAGGCCTATGAGAGGGGATGGTGCACCCACCCCTGGTTCATTCCATTTTGGACCAGGGAGAACTCTCCCACGTGTGTTTGCCGTTTGTGGCATCCCGTATTACCAGGAGACAGGAGTCCTGGAGGTTGAGCGATGCTGTACGCTGCGCCCTGCAGCTAGCAACACACCTCTTTAGTCCTTTATTCTGGTTAGACGGGCGGCTTGATCAAGGCCCGGTCAAGTCATCGGCTGGTCAGTATGGCTAGGTTCAAGCAGGTATATTCAGTCGGTAGTGCATAGGTCCCGCGACTGCCATCAGTACTGTAATAGTGGCTGCGTATATTTCCTCATTACCCCTGTGGCTGTTGGGAGATTTTGAACCCCAACTATAGCTTCCCCTCGTTGGACTCCATGGTGGGTGGGGGGTGAGGAAATGAAGAATTCCAATTTGTATGAGTACTACAAATTTACAAAGATCTAGCTCTCTCCCTGATGACCTACGCAATCCCCCGACCATTCCTTTGGAACATCACTATTGTCACTTAGCAACTTTCAGCTTCCAAAGGGCAAGAATGGAATCGTAATGGTTCCCGGGCTCCCAAACCAGTAAGAAGGGAAAAGTCTCCTCAATCCACTAAGGAAATCTTACCTGGTAAATATGAAAACATTTCATATAGTAAGTACCTAGTAGTGAAGACCATTGATGTTGTATCAATCATGGATCTTGATATTTTCGAAGTACATCGAAAAATTGTTGAAGTATGTCAACGTGATCCTCGCATCACCCCACAGCGAGATGGTAGCCTGATAGTTGAGGTTTCGTCACCAGACGAGAGTGAACATCTGCGTGCGATATGCGACATTCCTGGGGCTCAAGTTTCATGTTCTCCTCACAAAACCTTCAATCAGTGTAAGGGAATTGTCTTTTCCCGAAACCTGATGAGGTATTCTGAAAAGAAACTGTTAGAAGAACTAGAGAATTTTAATGTAATGGCAGTAAAACGTTTTAGGAAGAAAGTTGATGGTTTGGAACAGTCGACACCAGCTCTTCTTCTAACTTTTAATACATTAGTCCTTCCAGAATCGGTTAAGTTAGCATGGTACCACCTCAAGGTAAAGCCATATGTACCCAACCCTATGCGGTGCTTCCACTGCCAGGGTTATGGGCATGGAGCCAACTCTTGCCGTTTTAAAGAAAATGGGCAACCAAGAATATGTGTAAGGTGTGGTACAACAGGTCATCAAGGAGATGACAACTGTCCAGGTCCAATAAGCTGTTACAAGAGGCTCATGAAGCTTCTAAAAAGCAGTGTAAGAGGTACAAATTTGAAAAGGAAGTATTGGTAATAAGGAGCAAGGAGAAAGTTAGTTTTCCAGAGGCAAAGCGACGTGCTCGTGTGCTATTTGCACAGCCAGGAAAGTCCTTTGCTTTGGTTCTAGCCCATCCTCCTTCCCACCAACCGCTCCAATGCTTCTTACAACACACACTCTGCCACTTTCTTTAACCCTCAGTCGGAAATTGCTGACACTGCCTCTGGTGAGTTGTTCCACCAGAAACGGAGTAGGAGTGAGGGGTCTATTGAGGAGACTCCTCCTCCCAAAGTAAGGTCTTTGGAGCCAACATTTAAGGCTCCAGAGGCCTCAACGGTGACAGCTCCAGCTGCCACAACATCCACAGGGGCCTCTGCTGCTAGACAGAATGCCCCTGAAGCAAAGGCTCAGGTCCGCTCTTTGCCCAGGCAAAGAAATCCTGAACCTGTCCAAGGGAAACCTGTGGAAACTAGTTCCACAGGTAAACAACCATTAAAAAGGTACTCCCAGGTTCCTGGAAAGGGACAGCCTAAAGGTGTGAGGCAAACCTTGACCACAAGTGCTGCCAAACACCTTATGAAGAAATAATATAAAGAACTGGATACCCTAATCCAATGGAACTGTCAGGGAATTCATGCAAAATGGGAAGAACTGCAATATCTGATAGCTTCATATAATCCAGTTTGTGTATGTCTACAAGAGATTATGACCAGGGAAAATCATCCGATTTCCCTGAGAGGATTCCAAATTCAAGCCCATTATGGGACCTTTGACAATGGACCTCATGGAGGAGTAGCAGTAATGGTACGTCAAGATATTCCCTTCCAGGCCATCCACCTGTAGACAACACTGCAGGTGAAGGCTGTGAGAATAGGTTTGACACGACATTACACTGTTGCATCCATCTACCTTCCTCCACATAATCTCAACATAGATGATTTGGAAGATGTACTTGGGCAGTTGCCACATCCATTTCTACTCTTGGGAGATTTCAATGGTCGGCATCACCTCTGGGGAGACACTTTGTGCAACCCTCGAGGAAGGGCCTTGGAGTCCTTGTTCTTAAGAGTAGATGCAGTTTTACTGAACAGTGACACTCCCACACATTTCCAAGTTCAAACTGGGACATTCTCCAATATAGACCTATCAATAGGCTCACCTGATTCACAGTTGAACTTCACTTGGCAGGTCATGGGCGACCATTTTCCAATAATTTTGGAGGAGGTGAATGGTATTCCAGTCAATGGAGTGCAGAGATGGCGACTTGAACATGCAGACTGGAATCTTTTTAGATCAACTGCAGTATTGCAAGGATCTGTGAATGATTTCCAGTGTGTTCAAGATGCTGTTAATCACTTCACATCACGAATTCATCTTGCAGCAGAAGCATCCATTCCCAAAAGTAGCGGACAGTACCGTCGACCTCCAGTACCATGGTGGTCTGATGAATGCCAACAAGCTGTCAGAGCAAGGAAAACTGCATTAAGGCAGTTGAAACGAGGCCCCAGCATTGTAACCTTGATCAGTTACAAAAAGACCCGAGCCAAGGCCAGGCGCGTGCTAAAGGAGGCTAGACGGACGTCGTGGAGACAGTATGTCTCCTCGATTAACTCTGGGACCTCCTTAGCATGGGTGTGGGACAAGGTGCGTAAGATTGCTGGAAAGAGCACATCCATATCACAACCTGCTCTGAAGATAGAGGGCATAATCATCACAGACAAAAAAGATATTGTTAAGGAGCTAGCTAAATCCATGGCAGAGATCTCCTCTGGAGCATCTTACACTGCTCGATTCTCCACTCTTCGTGCTGAACAGGAACAACACCCAGTGTCGTTCTTCAGTAGGACTGCAGCAGAATTTCCATACAATTTACCATTTTTGCGCAAGGAGATGGACTCTGCTTTACAGCTCTGCCGTAAGACTGCCCCAGGAAGTGACGATATTCCATATCAAATGATATCTCACCGGAGAGCTCCCAGAAGTTCCTGTTGGACCTATTCAATAGGATCTATAGGGAGGGCACAGTGCCATCCACATGGAAAGAGGCTATAATCATTCCTGTTCCTAAACCTGGCAAAGATGCTTCCGCACCAGGAAATTACTGACCAATTTCTCTAACCAGCTGCATCTGCAAGCTGATGGAGAAAATGGTAAACTTCAGGTTGACATGGCTGCTAGAAAAAGAAAACATGTTGACCCCATATCAATATGGCTTTAGAAAATTGAGATCGACCACAGATGCACTGTGAGGATGGAAACTGCTATACAGAATTCCTTCGCACAGCGACGTCACATGTTGGCAGTCTTCTTTGACCTTGAAAAGGCTTACGATACAACTTGGAAGCATGGCATACTCATGAAGCTGTATGACATTGGTTTAAGAGGAGCATTATCTACCTTCATACAAAGCTTCCTTGCTAACAGGAAATTTAGAGTTTGGGTGGGAAATAGTTTCTCTAACCTGGAAGACCAGCTGGAAGGGGTCCCACAAGGGAGTGTCTTAAGTGTGATCCTGTTTGCCATTGCTATAAATGACATTGTAAAAGTTGTTCCTGTCTCATGTAATCTGTATGTGGATGACTTTACACTACTGCTCAGGAGGAAGCTAACAGGATGTGCAAGGACACATGCAGGCTGCAATAAATCAGGTTGTACAGTGGGCAACATATGGGTTCAAATTTTCTCCAAGCAAGACCATGGCTATACATTTCCACAAACGAGGAAAGTTCCATCCTTCCCTCTATTTAGGAGCAAACCCATCGCAATTTGTCCAAGAGGTGAAGTACTTGGGTCTAATTTTTGACTCAAGACTTACATGGGTGCCTCACATCAAAGAGTTAAAAGTGAAGGCTACAAAAGCACTTAGTATTTTGCGGGTTCTTTCACATTTATCTTGGGGTGCAGACCGCACAACGCTTCTACGGCTTTACCGAGCGCTTATTCGTAGTAAGCTTGATTATGGCTGTGAGGTGTATTCTTCTGCAACTCCCACTGTTCTCTGGATGTTGGACTCAGTTCATAATGAAGCTCTCAGAATCTGTACTGGGGCTTTCAGGTCTTCACCTGTGGAGTCCTTGTATGCTGAGAGTGGAGAACCACCTCTTTCATTACACCGGGACTACATGAACCTGATTTACTACACGAGACTACAAAAGATTCCAGGATCTCCTCCATCCAGATTGGTTTTCAACCCCCTTGAGGATAGCCGATCCTATGGTAGGAGAATGAGGAATCTTGTGGAAGATCTTAATTTGAGTCTCACTAAGGTTCTGGCTGTTGGAATTTCTGCCTTGGACTAATCAAGTCGAGCTGGATTTGGTCGGAATTGGGAAAGGGGAGAAATCAGAAGCAGAAGTCAAAGAGAAATTTCTTCAGCATATTTCTAAGTACCAAGGATCAGAGGCAATATATAAAGATGGTTCGAAATCTGAAAATGGTGTGGGCTTTGCAGCAGTGAGCAGAAGGAAGACTGCATCTGGCAGTCTTTCTCTAGCAGCCTCGATCTTCACTGCAGAGTTACATGCCATCCTTGCAGCAGTTAAGATGACTAGAGATCTTACGAACCATTCTATTGTGATATATTGTGACTCTCGTAGTGCTTTGCAAGCAATCAAGAGCTTAAACTCATCACATCCAGTAGTAAGGGAGGTTCAAGATTGGCTTGCACTGATGTCAACACGCAAAAAGATAACTGTTGGGTGCCAGCGCATGTTGGTATCAGTGGGAATGAGCGAGCTGATCAGAAGGCCAAGGCAGCTGCTGCTCAGCCTTGTGATGCTCGTTTTCCTCTCCCACACACTGACCTGAAACCCAGCATAAGGAGTTGTCTTCGCAATAAATGGAAGGATCAATGGAGGCATACCTCCAGAAACAAACTGCGAGACATTAGAGATGACCTTGGCAGTTGGGTGACTAGCATCCACCCTCACCGAAAAGTGGAAGTTGCATTAACAAGACTAAGAATCGGGCACACAAGACTGACTCATGGGCCGATGATGGCTAAAAGTCAAGCACTTTGTAAAGGATGCCAAGAGCCATTAACGATCGCACATATAGTGGAAAAATGTGCAACATTCTCAGACCAAAGACGTATGTACTTGTCTCCCCCATATACACTGAAAAATGTATTGGGGGAGGATTGTGACATAGAGGGTCTTATTAGTTTCCTTAGGGAGACTAATATTTTCAATAAAATTTAATTATGCATAATGTTTATGCAATATTTTATATACTTAAAGCATAATATTTATGCTTTGGATTTTTATTTGTTTATTGTTATTTGTAAAATATTTATTTATAGATTTTTAAAGTTTTAAATATTTTAATATTTCTATTTAACAAGGTATTCGCCGCTAATGACCTTAGCTGTTGACGCGGCAGATAATTTTGAATAATCAATCAATCTTTGGTCCTTTATTCTGGTTAGATGGGTGGCTTGATCAAGGCCCGGTCAAGTCAATCGGCTGGTCTAATATGGCTAGGGTCAAGCAGGTACTATTTAGTCGGTAGCGCATAGGTCCCGCGACTGCCATCAGTATTGTAATAGTGGCTGCGTATATTTCCTCATTACCCCTGTGGCTGCTGGGAGATTTTGAGCCCCAACTATAGCTTCCCCTCGTTGGACTCTATGGTGGGTGGGGGGGTGAGGAAATACTACAAATTTACAAAGATCTAGCTCTCTCCCTGACGACCTACGCAATCCCCCGACCATTCCCTCTGGAACATCACGTATTGTCACTTAGCAACCTTTCCAGCCTCCAAAGGGCAAGAATGGGAATCGTAATGGTTCTCGGGCTCCCAAACCAGGTAAGAAGGGGAAAAGTCCTCCTCAATCCACTAAGGAAATCTTACCTGGTAAATATGAAAACATTTCATATAGTAAGTACCTAGTAGTGAAGACCATTGATGGTGTATTAATCATGGATCTTGATATTTTCGAAGTACATCGAAAAATTGTTGAAGTATGTCAACGTGATCCTCGCATCACCCCACAGCGAGATGGTAGCCTGATAGTTGAGGTTTCGTCACCAGACGAGAGTGACCGTCTGCGTGCGATATGCGACATTCCTGGGGCTCAAGTTTCATGTTCTCCTCACAAAACCCTCAATCAGTGTAAGGGCATTGTTTTTTCCCGAGACCTGATGAGGTATTCTGAGGAGAAACTGTTAGAGGAACTAGAAAATTTTAATGTAGTGGCAGTAAAACGTTTTAAGAAGAAAGTTGATGGTTTGGAACAGTCGACACCAGCTCTTCTAACTTTTAACACGTTAGTCCTTCCAGAATCGGTTAAGTTAGCATGGTACCACCTCAAGGTAAAGCCAGTGCTTCCACTGCCAGGGTTATGGGCATGGAGCCAACTCTTGCCGTTTTAAAGAAAATGGGCAACCAAGAGTATGTGTAAGGTGTGGTACAACAGGTCATCAAGGAGATGACAACTGTCCAGGTCCAATATGCTGTTACCACTGCAAAGAGGCTCATAAAGCTTCTTCAAAGCAGTGTAAAAGGTACAAATTTGAAAAGGAAGTATTGGTAATAAGGAGCAAGGAGAAAGTTAGTTTTCCAGAGGCAAAGCGACGTGCCCGTGTGCTATTTGCACAGCCAGGTAAGTCCTTTGCTTCGGTTCTAGCCCATCCTCCTTCCCACCAACCCTTGCCCTCCAATGCTTCTTATAACACACACTCTGCCACTTCCTTTAACCCTCAGTTGTAAATTGCTGACACTGCCTCTGGTGAGTTGTTCCACCAGAAACGGAGTAGGAGTGAGGGGTCTATTGAGGAGACTCCTCCTCCCAAAGTAAGGTTTCCAATACTTTTGGAGGAGGTGAATGGTATTCCAGCAAATGGAGTGCAGAGATGGCGACTTGAACATGCGGACTGGAATCTTTTTAGATCAACTGCAGTATTGCATGGATCTGTGAATGATTTCCAGAGTGTTCAAGATGCTGTTAATCCCTTTACATCACGAATTCACCTTGCAGCAGAAGCATCCATTCCCAAAAGTAGCAGGCATTACCGTCGACCTCCGGTACCATGGTGGTCTGATGAATGCCAACAAGCTGTCAGAGCAAGAAAAGCTGCATTAAGGCAGTTGAAACGACACCTCAGTGATGTAACATTGATCCATTACAAAAAGACCCAAGCCAAGGCCAGGCGAGTGCTAAAGGAGGCCAGACGGATATCATGGAGACAGTATGTCTCCTTGATTAACTCTGGGACCCCCTTAGCATGCGTAAGATCGCTGGAAAGAGCACATCACTGTCACCACCTGCTTTGAAGATTGATGGCATAATCATCACAGATAAAAAAGAGGTTGCTAATGAGCTAGCTAAATCCATGGCAGAGATCTCCTCTGGAACATCTTACACTGCCCGATTCTCCACTCTTCGGGCTGAACAGGAACGACACCCAGTGTTGTTCTTCAGTAGGACTGCAGCAGAACTTCCATACAACTTGCCATTTTTGTGCAAGGAGATGGACTCTGCTTTACAGCTCTGCCATAAGACTGCCCCAAGAAGTGACGATATTCCATACCAAATGATATCTCACTTACCAGAGAGCTCCCAGAAGTTCTTGTTGGACCTATTCAATAGGATATATAGGGAGGGTACAGTGCCATCCACATGGAGTCTATAATCATTCCTGTCCCTAAACCTGGCAAGGATGCTTCCACACCAGGAAATTACTGACTAATTTCCCTCACCAGCTGCATCTGCAAGCTGATGGAGAAAATGGTAAACTTCAGGTTGACAAGGCTGCTAGAAAAGGAAAACGTGCTGACTCCATATCAATATGGGTTTAGAAGATTGAGATCGACCACAGATGCACTTGTAAGGATGGAAACTGCTATACAGAATTCCTTTGCACAGCTACATCCCATGTTAGCAGTCTTCTTTGACCTTGAAAAGGCTTATGATACTACTTGGAAGCATGGCATACTCAAGAAGTTGTATGACATTGGTTTAAGAGGAGCATTACCGACCTTCATACAAAACTTCCTTGCTAACAGGAAATTTAAAGTTCGGGTGGGAAACAGTTTCTCTAACCTGGAAGATCAGCTGGAAGGGGTCCCATAAGGGAGTGTCTTAAGTGTGACCCTGTTTGCCATTGCTAAAAATGACATTCTGTCTCATGTAATCTGTATGTGGATGAATTTACACTGTACTGCTCAGGAGGAAGCTTACAGGATGTGCAAGGACACATACAGGCTGCAATAAATCAGGTTGTACAGTGGACAACATATCATGGGTTCAAATTTTCCCCAAGCAAGACCGTGGCTATGCATTTCCACAAACGAGGAAAATTCCATCCTTCCCTCTATATAGGAGCAAACCCACTGCAATTTGTCCAAGAGGTGAAGTACTTGGGTCTAATTTTTGACTCAAGGCTTACATGGGTGCCTCACATCAAACAGTTAAAAGTAAAGGCTACAAAAGCACTTAGTATTTTGCGGGTTCTTTCACATCTATCTTGGGGTGCAGACCGCACAACGCTTCTGCGGCTTTACCGAACGCTTATTCGTAGTAAGCTTGATTATGGATGCGAAGCTTATTCATCTGCAACTCCCACTGTTGTACGGATGTTAGACTCGATTCATAATGAAGCTCTCAGAATCTGTACTGGGGCTTTCAGGTCTTCACCTGTGGACCTCTTTCATTACACCGAGAATACATGAACCTGATTTACTACACGAGACTACAAAGGATTCTGGGATCTACATCCAGATTGGTTTTCAACCCCCTTGAGGATAGCCAATCCTATGGTAGGAGAATGAGGAATATTGTGGAAGATCTTAATTTAAAACTCTCTAAGGTTCTGGCTATTGGTATTCCCTAATTTCCACCTTGGACTAATGAAGTCGAGCTGGATTTAGTCGGAATTGGGAAAGGGGAGAGATCCGAAGCAGAAGTCAAAGAGAAATTTCTTCAGCACATTTCTAATTACCGGGGATCAGATGCAATTTATACAGATGGTTCGAAATCTGAAAATGGTGTAGGTTTTGCAGCAGTGAGCAGAAGGAAGACTGCATCTGGCAGTCTTTCTCTAGCAGCCTCGATCTTCACTGCAGAGTTACATGCCATCCTTACAGCACTTAAGATGACTAGAGATCTTACGAACCATTCTGTAGTGATATACTGTGACTCTCATAGTGCCTTGCAAGCAATCAAGAGCTTAAACTCATCACATCCAGTAGTGAGGGAGGTTCAAGATTGCCTTGCACTGATATCAACACGTAAAAAGATAACTCTATGTTGGGTGCCAGCACATGTTGGTATCAGTGGGAATGAGTGAGCTGATCAGAAGGCCAAGGCAGCTGCCGCTCAGCCTTGTGATGCTCGTTTTCCTCTCCCACATACCGACCTGAAACCCAGCATCAGAAGTTGTCTTCGTGATAAATGGAGGGAACAGTGGAGGCATACCTCCAGAAACAAATTGCGAGACATTAAAGATGACCTTGGCAGTTGGGCGACTAGCATCCATCCCAACCGAAAAGTGGAAGTTGCATTAACAAGACTAAGAATCGGGCACACAAGACTGACTCATGCATACTATGGTTACACATCCAGGCAATCAGGAGACAGATGGGGTCCTGTATCTTCATAAAATCCACTGTCACTCATGAGTTCCTCACCCTCTCATTCAGCCACCCTGACTCTATGGCAGTCAGGTTATTCACCCCACAGGGCCCCATTATCTTTTCCACTGCCAATATAAAACGAAACATTAATTTGCCTCTTGCAGACTTCAACAATTATTCATTATCAACCTCCCGGTCTTCTTGGCAAGATATCAACGCTACCCACACGCACACACTCCTCTTCGGCTA
>NC_051422.1:25054282-25059282 GCF_015228065.2 Penaeus monodon
ACTAGAGTCGATCTTCACTGCAGAGTTACATGCCATCCTTACAGCACTTAAGATGACTAGAGATCTTACGAACCATTCTGTAGTGATATACTGTGACTCTCATAGTGCCTTGCAAGCAATCAAGAGCTTAAACTCATCACATCCAGTAGTGAGGGAGGTTCAAGATTGCCTTGCACTGATATCAACACGTAAAAAGATAACTCTATGTTGGGTGCCAGCACATGTTGGTATCAGTGGGAATGAGTGAGCTGATCAGAAGGCCAAGGCAGCTGCCGCTCAGCCTTGTGATGCTCGTTTTCCTCTCCCACATACCGACCTGAAACCCAGCATCAGAAGTTGTCTTCGTGATAAATGGAGGGAACAGTGGAGGCATACCTCCAGAAACAAATTGCGAGACATTAAAGATGACCTTGGCAGTTGGGCGACTAGCATCCATCCCAACCGAAAAGTGGAAGTTGCATTAACAAGACTAAGAATCGGGCACACAAGACTGACTCATGCATACTATGGTTACACATCCAGGCAATCAGGAGACAGATGGGGTCCTGTATCTTCATAAAATCCACTGTCACTCATGAGTTCCTCACCCTCTCATTCAGCCACCCTGACTCTATGGCAGTCAGGTTATTCACCCCACAGGGCCCCATTATCTTTTCCACTGCCAATATAAAACGAAACATTAATTTGCCTCTTGCAGACTTCAACAAATTATTCAATTATACAAACCTCCCGGTCTTCTTTGGCAAAGATATCAACGCTACCCACACGACACAACACCTCTCTCGCTACCGGCTATTTTCCCTCTACCTTTAAGACTGCTTTAGGCCTTCATTCCTAAATCACAAAATGACCTGACTGATCCCAAGAGCTACCGCCCTTTAGTATACTCGGGACATGCAAAATTTTCGAAAAAATCATAAACACTCGATTAAGGTGGTATATATCTCAAAGACCATAACCTTCTCTCACACAATTCGGCTTTCGCTCGCATCGCTCGACGCAGGACGCTCTCAACATCATCAGAACTACATAAACAAGAAAGACCGACGAATAGAGACTGTTTTTGTCACAAAAGATGTTGAGCGAACCTTCGATACAGTCTGGCATGTTGGTCTGAAGTACAAGCTGTGCACTAAATTTAACTTCCCACCTTTGATAAAAAAAAATTACTCTGCAGTTTTCGTGATGAACGCAGATTTAAATTAGAATTCTTAAACAAAGCTTCAATGCACGCTGGACAAGACCCCGCACACACAGTCTCACTCACTATCATCTATACTGACGACTGTACACACTTAGCTCGACCGATGCACTTTCAGGTGTCGTTCGGTGTATTAATGACGAACTGGACACGAGATGGGAGCATAAATAGCATATCAAAACTAATGCGACAAAAACAAAAGTTCTCTTTGTAAGACCACAAAAACTTCCTCCTTCCACAGACTACAAGCACCTCTCCTAGTCAAATCCTCTTGTACCATCCTTGGTTTAACCTCTGATACCTACTTTCGATTTCATTTGCATATCAATTCAAAGGCCGCCTTGGCAAGAAAAACATTATATTCGCTTTATCGATTTAAAAGTGCGGCATGGGATGAAGAAGTGGATGCAGTTTTTTAGGCTCTGCTGCATCTTTTGAAGCCACCTCCTACTCCTTCATTTTCCCCTTTCCCTTCCCCCTATCCATTGCTTTGTTCAGTTTTTGTTTTGTTTGTGTGCTCGTTCTGTCTTTTTTTTACGAAGTTTGTTTTCTTTTGGTGTTGTAACTTTTGAAATTCTTAAATTAAAGTTTCACCTCCCCTTTGCCACAGCCCCTCACATCCCGCTTTTAAATACCTTCACCTCGTCACCTGATGCTTTGTGACTGCCATAACCTCACCCTCACCATCTCATTATCCTTTGCCATAGCATGGACCCAACATCCTTTATCCTTACCTCACCATCCAACTGGTTTCGGTTTCCGGCACGTGACACTTGCCGCTAGTACTCATGCCAGAACCATAAATCCTTTGTTGTAAGGATTTATGCGAGCTGAGGAAAGAAGTGTCATGGCCAGTGGCGTTAATCTAATCGTGACATGGCCGCCAGGGCCATGCCTCTCCCTAAGCCCTGCTGCCGAGGAAGGGGAACCTTCTGTTGACACAGGCGGGAATGGCCAGCCCCTGATTAGCGACCACCTCTGAGCTTCAACCTGCTTCAACAGCATAGGTTAGCCGAGGGATAGCCCTGGAGTCACAGTCGAGGAGGCCGTGCTCAGAGCACACCGCAGATGTGCCTAAACTGTTAACTTTTATCCCGACCTCCCTGGTTAGCCGAGAACTCTGCTTCTGTTCGCTATAGCGGGGTCCTGGG
Source organism: Penaeus monodon (assembly GCF_015228065.2). Classification (NCBI taxonomy): domain Eukaryota; kingdom Metazoa; phylum Arthropoda; class Malacostraca; order Decapoda; family Penaeidae; genus Penaeus; species Penaeus monodon. The sequence goes on from NC_051422.1 coordinate 25,056,635, forward strand.
TTGCGCGCCCTCACCCACTTCCCACGAGAACGCAGCGAGCACGCGACCTCCAGTGCGGGTACGCGCTCAAGGTCGTAGGGTACTCGTATCTTACACACTGAGAGTTGGCCGGTCGCCCTCCCGCGCAGCCTCGTGTGGCGGAACACAAAAGATTCAAGATGGCGCTGGGCCACCCTCATCTTTTCCTCCTTTCAAAGAACCCACTACAACTATCAGCCCAAGCTTTACCCTGCATGCTGGGTTAAGCCCTGGCTCCTCTTTCTTCTCCTAATATTCCTTTTCCTCCACCCCTTATCCTTCCCTATCACCATTCTTCCTTCCCACTCTTCTTTCCAAACTTTTACTTTTACTTTTTTAATGAAGGAAGCGGATAGTCTGACTGTTCTGTGACTTTACTTTTTGGATTACCTGTCTAGATTTTACACCACGAATGCTGAAACAAGGTTTTACTGACCCTTTTTACTTGCCTAGGTGTAACTATGCTGGACATGTTTTATCCCTATAGTTTAGTTTTACTGTGAACCATGTGTGCTTTGACTTTTTCTTTTTACTTATTCTGAATTTTACTTACTTTTATCTTGTGCTTTCAATCATTTCTTTTTTATGCTTTGCCCTTTTTTGTTGTTGTTGTTGTTTCTTTACTTTTTGTCTACTTTTACGATCCTTAATTCCTCTCATGTCACCTGTTACTCCTTTCTCGGGTCGTTTGACTTATTGTAACTTAGATGTTTTTTCTTTTTATTGTTTTAAGCCCTTCTGGCATGCTTTCAGTTTTTCTTAAGATCTGACGTATTTTTAGTCATTCTTAAGCCCCTTTGGCACATGTCTTTTTTCGTATTAACTTGTTTTAATTTGGTACGGTTCCTTTTGTTCATTTTAGTTTTTTTTTCTTTATCATGTATCATCTTCATATTGGTCACGCTCCTGGTAGGCCTGCATCTGTGGGGATAATTGGCTTGTGAGGTAGTGTGGGTCTAAGCCTTCAACTTGGTCCCCTCACCCACTTTTCGAAGTGTCCCGCCTCACGGGTGGCCTCATTTGGATTCCTTATTCATATAACCTTATAATAATAGAGGGGAGTCCTGTTTGTGGTGTTTGTGCTGCTCAGCGATGTCTAATACTCGTGACATCGTTTTTAACTAGTGCATAAAATTTGTAACAAATCTCTCCATTCAGAGAGAGAAGAGAAAAAAGAAAGAAGGAAAACATGCATTGCATGCTCGATGCTAAGTTCTGAATATGTGTCATAACTGAATAAGCTCTTGTTGTACGAGAACTTACTCTATGATATCCCTGAACTGTTCGTAGATGAGCATGACACGCCATGTTTACCGTCGTCGTTACCAGGGAGGCGGTCTTGAGACAATGGATTTCCCGTCGATATGTTTGCATGATTTAAATTTGTCGTTAAAATTTGTTTAAGATTGTCACTGGGTCTCATGAAAGATCCAATGTCTTTCTATAACAAAAGGTATTTGTTAAGATATAAAGAGCATATACATTTTATAAAGGAAATTGTTCATTCTAGTGATGTGAGCAGCAGGTTAGTATGCATATACAGCTAACAAAATAATGCAGAGCACATTTATACAGCTGTGTTTACCGTTTGCTTGCTAATATTTGCCATTGAATTCAAGTATTATTATATTTCTTTCATAACGTCCACTATAAATGTTGAACTTTCTGTAGAGATAGTTAATATCAGAATGAAAGTAGCTTGCTGCAGTTATTATCTTAATGTATCCTGAGTTACGTTGTTTTAATTAAAGTTCTTGTTTTCGCAATTAAAACAAAAGATGGTGATATTATAATGTTGTTAGTGATGGTTATGATAAGAATCATATATTAAAGAATATTAGCAGGAACAACAATAAAAACATTGGTGACAATAATTGCAGCAAAAATAGTAATAATTTGGCAAGAGTTCGCTGTTCTCTCAGACTTTAATGCAGAGCAGTTAATACCATGACTAACAAAACTAATGAAGGGCTTTCGAGATGGACAAAGGACAAAGTACCTAATTAAGCACAGAGACAAGGATCAAAGGTGAAAACTTTATCAACTGCCGAAGAAGGGGAAAGAAATGTGAACCAACGTGAGTCGGTGATTTATATGGAGTTGCTTTTGAAGATAGATATTATGCAAGTACTATACCTATGTGTATTTGTGTAGTTGTCATTAATCTAAATCCATATATGATGGGATCTAATCTATATACTACATGTTCTTACATTCTTAAACACGTTCAAATTCAAATACGCACACACACACACACACACACACACACACACTAATAATATGCTCATATACATGTGTGTTATATTCCTAAGAAATCTTTATGATTGTACTAGTATTCTTCATATCAGTTGCTCAGTCATCAGCATGTTAATATCCTTCATGATGAAAATGAAAGGAAACATGCTTTCATTGAAATTATTAATTAAAGCAAAATAATGAAGTATAGTAAAATGAAATTACAAAATGCAAATACATCAAAATAGAAACGTGGCAATATTAGTCGATCATAAATAATGTTTCTTATGGCCAACGAAAAAAGAAACACTTATTTTGCTAAAATACCCCCTAAATCTTTAAAAAGTAACATTTTTTAAAACAAAAAATATCTGATAATTAGAGTTATAACCTAA
>NC_051422.1:25069282-25074147 GCF_015228065.2 Penaeus monodon
ATTCACTTATCTAACTTTGCATATTTGTTTAGCATATTTTGCTTTACAGATTTTGCCCATTAGAATTCAGGCCATCAATGCTTACTTCCGCAAAAATCAAACTTTCACACTTCCTCGTACAATTCACTGGAAAATAATAGAACGCGAAGTAACACGAAGACCAGACATACGTACACCATCAAATAAAAACAAACTTCTGTCCTTATAGATATAAATCGAAAAGAAAATCATATACAAACAAACTTCCACTTGATTCAAACCACAAATATTATAAAACCAACCATATTGATGTTTTACACTTAAAAGGTGAATAGTCATACATATGAAAATAGTACAGAACACAGATTCCTAACAATCAACAAACAAGTAATTTTTGGCCTAATAACACACGTCAAATACTCAAGAGAGAATGAAAATAATCCCATACAGAAGAACAGTACACAACATATCTCTACCATCTGCAACATATATATATATATATATATATATATATATATATATATATATATATATATATATATATATATATATATAAAAACATAAACACAAACAAACTAGTTATTTATTGACCAATAAACATACGTAGTCCTTGACTGCCATGACTATCATCCCAGCTGAATACATGCCCTCCCTAAAAACACGCAATATATAACATACATACATACACAACTGGGAACTTCAGATGCCTGTTCACTGACTACTCTAAGTCCACAAATAACAACTTATAAGCCACGGTGATCTAACATCATTATAAGATAAATTTCAGTTTCATAACTATATCGATGGATATGGAAATATAGAATCAAGAGGAGATTACATGGTATGAATACTACGCCAATGATTCAAAGACGGATGCATTCACGAAGACGAGACACGAACCCTATTCTTCGCTTGATTAATTAAGGAAGCACAATTGTAATTATGGCTAAGGATTAGTCCTGTGATTCTCCCCCGCCAACCCTCCTCCCCACGATTTCCCAAGAGCTGAGCGACAAATCCGCTCGTGGCCACAGGGGAATAAAGGAACATTAGGTCACAACAGGTTTCTATGGCAACCATCTAAACAGAAATGTTAGACGATTGCCAGGGTTATTGTATCTTGATTAGACTCAGTGTTGATTTTGCAACACAGATATTGACAGATTATACAAAAGAAGTCATTCATGTGCTATGCTCACAATTTGTCTACTTGCTTTTAGTTTAATAAAAAATAAATATATATATACATTATGCATATATGTGTATATCTATGTGTATAATTGTGTGTGTGTGTGAGTGACCATTCTATATGTATACACCATATTAAAGATATATGTATGCTAATTTCATTCTATGTATCAATTGCTATATTCTACATAATCTATATAATCACAAGTTTATCACATGCATTTATTCTCTCTCTCACAAACACACCTATATATAGATATATAGATGGATGTACACATGTTAATTAATTTACTTGTTTATTCATCTCTTCCTGCCACACTAAACATATCAATATTGTATCGTCTTTCTTCTTCCGCAAGAGCTATGTATTGTTGTAACACTCCCTTCATGGCCGATTGCCACTAAATACATGATATTTAGCTGTCGTTAGACCACTGTATGAGATGACAACCAGACTTCCTGCGGAGAGTCAAGGAGCAACACTTCGTTCTGAGGAGGAGCAGCCTCCATCATTACTCTTTAAAGGAAAAATCAAAACATCTTGGTTGTCTGCCTTACCATTCATCATACTCTTGTATTGTGTGTGTGTGTGTGTGTGTGTCTGTGTGTGTGTGTGTGTGTGTGTGTGTGTGTGTGTGTGTGTGTGTGTGTGTGTGTGTGTGTGTGTGTGTGTGTGTGTGTGTGTGTGTGTGTGTGTGTGTGTTTCATCACCTCTCTCATGCCCCTTTTATAATTCAATGTATACTCTACGCCCACACGAGTTGTCATACCCTTCAATAACTTGATCGCAATAACTTGTTATCAACACCCATTTGCCTCATCATCACAAATAGCTCTTTGCCACTATGTAACTTCTATTCCCCCTTATCATCCGTTATAATTCATGCGCTCTGGGCCATTTCTTTTCCTCATCCTCTGCCGTCGGTAGAGGATGAGTCCTTGAGCTAGCTTGTCCTTTCTTTTCTATAGCTTTCCAAACGATATTTATATATCTCTACTCATTCATTTGTTTTTATCTCTAATTACTGACATCAGGGGTGGTAGTACCTTTCAGATGCCCACAGCCTTCAAGGTAAGGGACCTTGGCCCTTAAGGCACTATGAATGACACGAGAGATGGACTTAAGGCCGATAATGAAAGTGGCCTTGGCTTTCAGCTTTATTGCTTCAAAGTGAGTGGATGCAAGCTGGACTCCTTCTGCCGAGGTATGGAGTATCAGATTTATCCGGGCATGACAAGGGGAGTGATTCGCTGGGCTTGCTCGAGGGGAAAATTTAGGTCACCTGGAAGGCTGCTTCCTGTGATAAGGTAGATTCAGGGGGGCTGCGACAGGAAGGCACAGCCTTTGGTCAGCCAAGCACAGATGTGTGGAGCACCACCTTCCGGATGTTGTGTATATCGCTCGGCTACGTACAAGGCTCGTCCTCGAGCCGTTTCTAATATCTGTTATGCTGTAATGGCGAAAGATTTACTGTGACAAGGTCTGCGGCCGCTGGTAGGTTGCAGGTCCCTCTCATGCTTGTGCTATGAAGTAGCACAAGCATGCTTCTGCACATTAGTGATATCCTTGGATAAGGTTTGTAACTGTTCTTCAATACTAGAGCATAAGCTGTTAAGTGTGTCTTTGTTGATGACACCAAAAAATGCATGTGCAATGTTTCCAATTGTGTTTATTAGACCCCGTGGGTGTGAATGATTGCTGGTAGAGAATTTACTCAAGCCATCTATTGTGGCATTCAGGATGTGTACTATTCAAAATCTTATAATAATAGATGTATAATCTTAGCTCTATGAGCTTGCCATGGTGAAATGTGGCAAGTGAAGAGAACTCTAATAAAGGAGTGAGTACTACAGTTATCTCTGCATCATTAGGGACATGGAGGGTTACACCAAGATCCTCTATAATGGCACCAGGGATGGTCCGTAGATTCCTAGTGAGATGGGCGCCACTAACAGCAAGAAGGATCAAGAAGAGGACAGGACTCATCTGCAAGCATAAAGTCAGGATGATGTACTGCTACCAGAGAACTGCCCTACAAAGTCCTTATTAGCAAGCTTCAGTAGAGCCATGTCTGTGACATCTTTTAAGCTCACAGAGTGCCTTGTTATTGCAACACCTGTAGTAATAACCCTGTAGAGCCCATTGAAGAAGGGGGCTAACTTAATCCTTGCTAACTTATGTTTGGTTTTTCGATTATCTTGCCCCTGGATAAGGTTAACTTTTTTCTTAGCTAACTTAAGAGCACTTTATTATCTGATAAGTAGTATCTTGGTGTAGGGTAAGATATTAACCTCCTTGACATTCATTAGGTTGCATAACTGTGAGAGGATGTTATTACAGAATTTTGTTCCCTTATCGCTGTTGAGCTGATGTTGTTATAGGAGGCTCTAGCAATGGTGTGAGCCGACTTGTCTGGTATAGGAACAAGTGCACAGTATCTACTGAAGTTATCAATGAAAACTAGAATGTACCTGTTGCCCCTATGGGTTGATATAAATCCTGATAGGGTATTGCAAGATACCTTCTGGAAGGGGAAGTCAGAGATATAATACAACAATGCAGGGGCAGGCTCTTGGATTGAACCCTTGTATAATGGGGAAACATGTGTAGAAAAACTGGTATAACCTGGAGAAATAGAATCTTGATCTAGCATGCTGAATGGCTTTGGAAACTCCAGCATCAGCTGCTTCTAATGACTCATGGGAATATCTAAAGATCTATCTAAAGAGGGCCAAAGCACTCAGGGACTATTAACTGTCTATATGGGGTTAGCCTCTTGACACTTAATTATATCCGTAAAAGCTACCATTTCTCTGCTTTTCTTTTATTTCATTAATATCTAAAGCATCCAGGGGTGGGTAGTTATCAGAGAACAGGGAGTACGCAGGTGCTCGAGAAAAGGTATCTGCAACCTTATTGCAAGGGCCAGGGGTATACACATTCAAAGGATTGAACTCTGGCAAGGTATCCAAATGCCTGGCCAATCTATCATGGGGGTCTTTACAGGACATGATATGGGTCAGTGACTGATGGTCCGTTCTTACCTCTGTATCACAGCCTAGAATTAATTCTCGAAAATGTTTGAGGGACCATATAATGCTTAGCAATTCATTGTCAGATGTTGAATATTTTTTTTTGGCAATATTCAAGACCCGTCTCACAAAAGCAATGGGATTTAGCTTTCCCTTGAATTCTTGCATAAGTGCAGAGACAATACTAAATCCTGTTCCTTGCCCCAAACAAAGTCAGATTTTTTTTAAGTAGTCAGGAGAGGGGGCTTGCAATGGAACCAAAATGGGGTACGTAGGGTCTCTAAAAACCTGCTAAACATAAGCTCTTAATCTGATGTTGATCCATGGGGACAGGGAAGTTACTTATGCTCTTTACTTTATCATCATTAGGGGAGATTCCTGCTGAAGTTATGGTATTACCAAGAAATTCAAGGGAAGAGGCAAAAACACACAAACACACACAAAAAAAAAGAAGAAGAAAAAAAAAGCATTTCTTTGGGTTAATGGTCAATCCAGCTTCAATTAGTCTACTAAAAATCTTCTGGAACTTTACTTCATACGTGCCAGCATCTTTTGACCCCATTAATAGGTCATTGAGGTAAATGAGTACATCATTGCCAACAAAACCACTCATGACAAGGGACATTAATCATGCAAAACTCAAGAGGTTTTTAGCTGAAGGGCCA
>NC_051422.1:25080568-25087081 GCF_015228065.2 Penaeus monodon
AACCACCCGCTCAGCGGGGCGGGGGTCACATTTTATATCTGACCTCGTTTGACCGGGTTGTGTGCTACACCGCACTAAGGTCACCCCGCCCTCTCCCCGGGCGCTGACCGTGCCCCCCGGCGGCCCGATTATACAACGTTTTGTGTGTTTTATACGCGTGTATAAACTCTCAGAAATAAAGAGTCAAGCGTTAACAATTAATACCTCTGTCACCTTGACTAAGGATGATAGCCTTTTACACCGGCTCCCCTCATGGGCATAGCCAGGCGGGGCAAAGCTTCGCATATCGGATTTTATCCTTATCTCCTTGTACCTTTTGGTTTATTATTGTTAAAGAGGAACCGTGAAATCCAAAACGTTCGATTTAGTTTTTTTCCACTGGGCTTTTTTCCCTTTTTTCAAAATTGTTTTGTGGCGGGGCGGCGCGGCGTGCGTGCTGCGTGCGCCGTGGGGGTGCTGGTGGTGTGTTGTGTGTGTGTGTGTTTGTGTTTTTTTGTGTGTGGTGTGTGTTGTGTGTGTGTTGTGTGTGGGGGGTGTGTGTGTGTGTGTGTGTGTGTGTGTGTGTGTGGTGTTTTGGGATGTGTGGTGTGTGTGTTTGGTTGTGTGTGTTTTCTGAGGCCCGGGACAGGGGGGAAACCACATCATGCCTTTTTTCATTAAGTTTTCAACATCAGCAACTGTTTCCATCATTAGAATTTGTATATACAAGAAAACACTTTTGAAAACTATGTCCCTTTAATAGTGAATATATAATTACAGCAAAAATAAGAAAAGAAAAGATAAAACAGCACACATATAAAAATAAAGCTGGGAAAAAAATACTGAACATTGAAACAAAATACAATTTGCTTACGATTATTCTCCATATAGGAATGTGGAGATTATGCCATTTGGCGTGATGACAGTTTCAGAATTTGAAGCCTGGATGCCCATTTTGGTGCGTGGGGGATGTGGTGTGTTGGGGGGGGGGGGTTAACTGTCAAATTATTTTATAGTATAAGAATAGTGAACTTTCATTGTTTTTTATGTTTGGTTTATTTCTTTGATCATCGATTCTAAGATTCTTAATAATTTTTTTTTTCAAAGCTTTTTTACATGGGGTTTTTTTTAAGAGGGATCTCGAATTAATGAGTTTTGTTTGGGGAGGATAGTGGCCTAATGTCAGATAAGAGACCCTTTATCTTGCAATTATCATCACTAGATTACTTGTGAACATATATATCTGCGCTAGAACATGTGTATGAAAGTATCTACGAAAAGGGTTTGGGAAAAGTCTTTTTTTAGGGAAAAAAAACGAACGAAAATTCTGGAATTGGTGATACTCTGAACTAATTTGTGGGAAATGGTTATAGAATGCCAGTCTGAACAAATTTTAAAAAATCTTGCAAAAAGGTTTTTGATCATTAACTTTACAAATCATAGTTAAGAAGGATAAATAATCTAAAACAAGACCATGAGATTTAAAATTTAAAGGATGACTAAGTCTTAAATCCAAAAAAGACAACTTCGACTTCAAAGTAAAATGTATTTAAATGTTTTGATAAACCTGTCTAAAAACTTTTTTACATGTGAAACATCTGTTGTCTATGTGTGCGTATGTATGTATGAATATATGTTGTATGTATATATATAATAATATAAAAATTTAAAATATTATATATATATATATTTTATCCACACAAAACCCCACACACACCACAAACCCCACCACACACACACACACACAACCCAAAACCCCAATAATATAAATTTTTATATTAATATTTTTAATATTAATATTATATATATTAATATAATATATTATATTGGTTGTTTTGTGATATATTTAAACCGAAAAAACACGCCACACACACACACATACAGCACATACCACACACACACACACACACACACCACACACACACACACACACACACACACACACACACACATACACACACACATAACACACACGCACACCATATGTGTTGTGTGTGTGTGTGTGTGGGTGGTGTGTGTGCATTATACATATATACAATATGTATGTGTGTGTGTTTGTGTGCGTGCTGTGTATGTGTGTTTGCGGTGGTGTGTGTTTGTGTTACTATGTATATATATATATACATTAATATTATATATATATAAATGTATTATATATATATATTATATATATAATAAAAATAAAATAAATATATAATATAATATATATAATATTATTATATATATTATATATTAAAAATAATTATATATATATATATATTATATATATAAAATAATATTATAATAATATATTTTAATATATATATATAATATATATATATTTTATCTATATCTATATCTATATCTATATCTACTATCTATCTATCTATTTAAATATATATATTATATAAAATATATATTTATATATATATATATATATATATATAATATATATATAAACACAAAACACAAATTATATAGTATATATGATATATTGCACACACACACAAACACACACCACACATTGTGTGTGTGTGTGTGTGTGGTTTTTGGGTTGTGTGTGTTTTTTGTGTGGGGTTTTGTTGTGCGTGTGTGTGTGGTGGTGTGTGTGTGTGTGCTGTGTATGCGTTTTGTGGTGTGTGTGTTTTTTTTAATATTCTTCTTTTAACGGTAGGTTCATGTCTGAGCCCCCGTGGTCACAGCCATATTTTATAATATATAATATATTATATATATATATATATATATAATATAATATATATATATAATATATATATATATATATATATGTTTTAATATATATATTTTAAAACCCTGGAATTTACCATTTTCCCCATCAGCTTGTAGCGCATCTACAATAAAGGAGAAAATGGTAATTTCGGGTTTGAAAAGGGCTGCTAGAAAGGGAATGTGCTGACCCCATATCAATGGTTTTCGAAATTGCGATCGCACAGATACACTTGGAAAAAAGAAACTGCTATACAGAATTCTTCGTCAGAAAGTCACGGGAAAGTAAAGGAAAAGTTTAGATTTGGGGGGGAAAACATTTTTTCCAAACCTGGAAGATCGGTTGGAAGGGCCCCAAATTTTTACAGGATGTGCAAGGACATATGCAGACTGCAATAAATCAGGATGTGCAGTGGGCAACATCCGGGTGCAAATATTCTTAAGAAAGCCGTGGCTATATTTCCACAAATGGGGGGAAAGTTCCGCCCTTCCCTTTATTTAGGAGCAAACCCTGCAATTTGTCCAAGAATGAGTATTTGGGGTCTTTTTTTTGAAAGGCTTCATGGTCCTTTCATTCAAGCATTAAAGGTAAGGGCTACAAAAGCCTTAGTTTTTTCGGGTTCTTTGCATCTATTTTGTTGTGCAGCCCACACAACACTTCGGGCTTTACGGCGCTTATTCGTATAAATTGGGCTATGGATTAAAGGCTTATTCATCTGCCCCTCCCACTGTTTCTGGATTTTGGGACTCGGGTCAAAATGAAGTTCTAGAATCTGTACAAGGGCTTTCGGTCTTCACTTGTTGATCCCTGTATGTGAGAATAGGAATCATCTTACAACACCTCGACTACATGAATCTGATTTGCTCACAAACTAAAAAGGATTCTGGGATCCCTACACCCAGTTTGGGGTTTTAAACCCCCTTGAGGACAGCCGATCCTAGGTGGGAAAGGGGGAATCTGGGGAAAGATCTGCTTTTAAAATCTCACAAAGGTTTTGGCTGTTGGAATTCCCCAATTTCCCCCCGGGACAAATAAAGTCGAGCTGGTTTTGGTCAAAATTGAAAAAAGGGAGAGACCCAAAAGCAAAGTCAGGAGAGATTTTTCAACCCCTTTTAAAGTACCAAGGACAGATGCAATATATTAGATGGTTCTAAATCTGAAAATGGTGTGGCTTTGCAGCAGCGAGCGAAGCAGAATGCACTTTCTCAGCCCTCGACTTTACTGCAGAGTTACATGCCATCCCTTTAAGCATCAGGATGACTAGAGACTTTCGAAACCCTTTTCCTTTTAAAATTTCCGAGACTACAAAGGATTCCCTTTTTTTGTGTTTAATGAAATTTTACTTTTTTGTGAGTTAAAAACTGTCCCAAATAAGTCACCTAAACCCTTTTTTCTAAGGTTTCTGACTTCTGTCATAGATTTCTGCCCCCATGTGTTTGTCTTGTGGTAAAGGACTAGAATTTTAGAACCAAGTACTGGATAACTGTGTAAGATTATTAAAGTTGCATGCATTTTTATATTGCCCTTTCCGTTCACTGAAAAATTAAAATTCCTTTCTTTCACTAATGGTCACCCCGATAAGTAATCGCACATTTGGGTAAATCCTCTGACGATCTTCCCTTCCTCCAAGGGGAATCCCCTCATTTTCTCCTCTCCTCTGGCACTGCCGACACGGGCAATTTTAAATCGTAATACCCACATCTTCTTCACTCTGGAATTCTAACTCACTGGGAAAACCACTCCTCGCTCCATCATATTTCTGAATAATATTATAATATATATATTAGATATATATATATATATAATATATATATATATATATATATAATATATTTTATATATATATATATTTAGAAAAGTAGATAATAGATAGATAGATGGATAGATAATAGATTAGTTAATTGTATATCATTTTAAATTTTATATTATATATATATATATAATATATATATATTATTATATATTATATATATAAAAAATATATATAATATAATATTATTAATAATTATATAGATAATGATAATAAAATAGATATGATAGATATTAATAAGTATTACGTAAATCTATATTTTTAAAAAAAAATATTTATATATATTATTATATATATATATATATATATACTATATATATTTATGTAGTATATCTATCTATTATTAATAAATACCCAACACCACCACACCCACCCCCCACCACCCACACACATAAAATATTTTTATATTATATTTATATATTTATATATATTTATATATATATATTTTTTTATATAATATTTTTATATATTTAAAATATAATAATTATAAATTATATATATTATTATATAAAATTATATATTATAATAAAATATAATTTTATATAATTTTTTATATATAATTTAAAATATTATATATATTAAAATATATTTTATATATACAGATAATGTACAGATAGATAGATAGACTGGTGTAAATATGGATATAAGGTTTGCATTAATTTTTACCATGAGATTCTTCCAAATTTATGTTAACCGTCGAGGAAACTTCACGTTTTCTTCGAATAAAAGCATTCATCCCAGGTCAAAGCCAGCGATCTGATATTTTAGTTTCACCCCCCTTCCCCCCTCTATCTCTCTCTTTCCCCCGCGCCCCCCCTCTCTCTTTCTTCTCTCTTTCTTCTCTCTCTCTCTCTCTCCCCTCTCTCTCTCTTTTTCCCTTTTTCTCTCTTCTCCCCTCCTCTCTTTATATATATATATATATATATATATAATATATATATAATATATTATATATTATAATATTATATGTATATATATATATATATATATATATAATATTATATATATATATAAATTTTAGTGGCTAGTAATAGCTTTTTAAAACATTTACTACTTTTCTATTACTTTATTTTTTGAAAATTTGGCACGTGGGAAAAGTTACTTTTTTATCTTGCATAAATCCAGATAAAGCGTTTTAAAGAAAACACATGTAATCCAAATTGTGCTTTGTGTTTTTTTTCTGATAAGCCCCAACACCTTCAGTGTCAGTCAAATTTTAAAGACGCCAAGGTGGTTTTCATGTTTCACTTCTATCATATCATTTATCATACTGGTTACCGTTTTAAAACTTATATAAGTAAAGAAAAAATTTAATTATAAGGATAAAATGATAAACCTATAAAAAACGTACAGTCAAATCATAGGCTTATACGAAAATAAACTTCACCCAAAACTAAAAATTCTGGAAAGACATTGAGAAAGCTTTTACTGAACTGTATGGAACTTATCCCCTTCACTTTACCAAATGAAAAAGGCCCGCTGGAAATTCAAAAATGAGAGTGGAAAAATTCTGTCAGAAACCGGGGATGGTTGAAGAAACGACATTATTTTTTCATTTATCTTTCGCCCCCTGTATTGTCCTGTGGAAAAACCCTACAAAAAAGCACTAAATTTCTGTTTGCTGAATCTTTTTTGATAAACTCTTGACTTTCTTTTTTTGTAATCATTATTTAAAAAAACATCCCTCTGCCCAGTTGTGAATTTTACTGTCTTTTATTATGAACCAAAAACAAATCGGAGATGTCAGTAGCATTTTCAGTGCACACACAACAACACACAACACACACACACACACACACACCAAAAATATATAATTTTAAAATTATTATATTATATATAATATTAATTATATATATTTTAATTTTATATATAATATATTTTAAAAAATAAAATATATTTATATATTTAAAAAATATATACATATATATGTAATATTTATATAATATATATTATATATATATAAAATTTTTTTATAGAAAAAAAAATATATATATGTATAATATTAATTAATATATAT
>NC_051422.1:25087181-25096312 GCF_015228065.2 Penaeus monodon
CCGGGAAACCATTACGATCCCATTCTGCCCTTTGGAAGCTGGAAGGTTCCAGAGTGAAAGTGTGATTTTTCAGAGAGAATGGTCGAGGGATTGCGCAGGTCGTCAGGGAGAGAGCTAGATCTTTGTAAATTTGTAGTACTCATACAAATTTAAATTCTTCATTTCCTCACCCCCCCACCCACCATGGAGTCCAACGAGGGGAAACTATAGTTGGGGTTCAAAATCTCCCAACAGCCACAAGGGTAATGAGGAAATATACGCAGCCACTATTACAGTACTGATGGCAGTTGCGGGACCTATGCGCTACCGACTGAATAGTGCCTGCTTGACCCTAGCCATATTTGACCAGCCGATTGACTTGACCGGGCCTTGATCAAGACACCCGTCTAACCAGAATAAAGGACCAAAGAGGTGTGTTGCTAGCTGCAGGGCGCAGCGTGCAGCATCGCTCAACCTCCAGGACTCCTGTCTCCTGGTAATACGGGATGCCACGCACGACAAACACACGTGGGAGAGTTCTCCCTGGTCCAAGATGGAATGAACCAGGGGTGGGTACACCATCCCCTCTCATAGGCCTTGGTGCACCAGGAAGCCATTTTGTCTCATCCCTCACTGGTGACCCCTCCAGTATGGGTAGCCCTCTGGTCCGGCTCACCAGATCATTGGGAACTCAAGCCCCCCCACCGTGGCAAGGCGGCTTCCGTTAGGGGGGGGCTAAATCAAGAGTTGGTCCCGATGTCTTGTAATAACAGTAGAAGGAAGGGAATGGGAAAGTGTTCAGGGATAGTCAATTTGTTTAGGCGTCTGTAATCGATAATGGGTCTTTCTTTCTTTGGTACAAGTAGCATTGGAGCTGACCAGAGTGAGTTACTTGGGGTTATTATACCTTGGTCAAGTAGGTCAGCAGTAGCCTTGTCGAGAGCAGGGCGGCGGCTATGAGGGCTCCTTCACCTTTAGCACAAAACACTTTTGTGTTTGTGTTTTGTGGGGGTTGTTTCCACATCTAGATTTCATAATTAAACCCTGTGTTATAGCACTCTGCTCGGAATAGTCTTAACATTGATCCATGGGTGTCCATAAAGATTATAGAATGGACATACAGGAATGTTTCGGCAATCGCGAGAAAAATGGCCATGGTTTAAGCATTAGTGGCAGAGAGATTTTTCAGGGATACAGTTAGTAACATTAGGGGGTTTTCTGATATGGTGTGTTAGGGGTAGTGACATAACATCCTGGTATGTGGGAGTAGTAAATAGAGTGAGGGTTAGAGGGGGCGGATTGTGCTGGTGTGTTGGCACACAAGTGAGGTTAGTGGGGGGTTGGGGAGGAGAGGTCAGTTTTGCAGATAAGTTGTAGGTTACATGCACGTCATTGCCGGCAATTTCTCTAACTGAGTTAGAAAAAATGTCCGGCAATTTGACAACATTATCTATCTTTCCTATTTCATGCCAAACTTTCTATTGGCAGAATGGGGTGAGTGATAATGCAAATACTGCTGAAGTGAAGTAAAGCATATATTCGTTGTGAGATGCGGTGTCACGAAATGCTCATTTGATGTTTAAAAGTTGTCTGGGATAGATGAAATCTACGGGCGCGGAGGTCAGTGTAAGAAAATGACTGAGGCCGTAAGCTAAAAATTCTGATCAACCTGAGAGGGTCTGAGTAGAATGCCAAATTCTTGCTTAAACTATTCCCATGAGGGGTTAGGTTGTTGGTCAAAGGCATGAGTCACTTCCCTTACCTTTGGTGAGGTATGGTCAAGATGGGAATGAAGAGCATTTAAATATTTCTAATCGAAACCGTTGTCTGATTTCGGTGTTCCCGCTGATACTATGAATTTCTCAATTTCCTTGAACCAGGGAATCTATGTCTAGGTTCAAGCAGCTGTCAAACTTGGTAACAACAGAATAGGGTTGGAGGAACGTTGGGTTAATGGTTGTGGTGAATTCTGAAGGCCTTGTGGAGAGAGGAAAATGAGGTGCACAGGGGCGAGGGGATATAGGGTGAGGTAATGCAAAGGAGAGTCGCTTGTGAAATGTGCGGTGTCGTTTGTTTCTGTGTTTGTTAAAGATATCTTTTCTGTACCAACTATAGGTGCATCTATTTCCAAGGTAGACTTTGCTCAGCTGCATGTGAAAGCTCGTGCTGTGTGACTGGATATATGCAGATAACAATGGAGATCTGAGTGTAAGGGTAATGTATAAGACAACAGTCAGATGTCTTAATTACAGAGAAAAATGTAAAAAAAAAATCGAAAGTCTTAAAGGGAACAAGTAACTTATTATCGATAGGCGTTCGGATGGGTGGCAAACTGGTTACACAAAAGAGTGGTCTAATCCCGTAACAGAATCGTGGTCGGCGACAGACATCGGCAGGTGCTGCAGAGCAGTCAGCGAACTATCGGCGTTGTGAGGTCCGTGGACACCACTGCCATCAGATGTAGTGACACAAGAGATGGACTTCAGGTGGATAATGAAAGTGGTCTTGGATTTTGGCTTTATTGACTTCAAAATGAGTTTATGCAGGCTGGACTCCTACTGAGCTCCTTCCTGGGCGGTGTTTGCTTCTGCAGGCTGGAATGTCAGACTTATCCAGGCATGACAAAGGGGGTGAGTCGCTGGGCTTACTTGAGGGGCAGATGTAGGTCACCTGAAGGTCCTTGGCTAAACCAGGCTCAGAAGTGGAAGGTGCAAAGAGGCTGCTTCCTGTGATAAGGTAGACTCAGGAGGGCTGTGACAGGAAAGCGCAGCCTTTGTTCAGCTAGGCACAGATGTGTGGAGTGCCACCTTCTGGATGTGTATAGGCACCCTTCTTGATAAGCAGGGCCCATTGGAAACCAGACACATCCATATACTATAATATTATAGTTACATATAACAAGGTTGTAATATCATGCAGGCTGCTATAATTACAAAATAAAGGAACTTATGAAGACGGCAAATTTGGTGGATTTCCGTCTCAATAGGATGGGACGGATAGTAAGCCATTCTTACTCGCCCTGGAGGAGGCGCGGATGCGGACGCAGAGGGCGGGACGAGGCTGCACAGAGCAAGACCCAGGCCACACTTGGCATATTGATGCACAGGACTTTGAATACCCAGAAACACATCTCAAACACAAGATTAGGTTATAAATGTTCCTGGATATCGATTCTTTGATAATAATATGAATCCAACAATAGACTGTGTGAAAATTGGATCAGGAAGTATTGCTTTTCTCATTGTCAAAGAATTTTATGGGTAGTTTTAACACTTTCAGAATAGCTTCACAGCACAAGGGGATTCTGTCCTTACTAGCACAAATTTTCAAAATTTCAAATTCATTTTCTGGTTAGATCTAGCCACTTTTAGCTACACTCAAGACAGTTAAGCCAGTGACCTTCATCACGTAAATGAACGAAACACACATTTAATTCTCTGGCAAATCTAACATCACGTTTATGTTCATTAATTCTTTTCTCAAAAATTCTACCGGTCTCACCTATGTAAAACATGGGGCAATCCTTACAAGGTATAGTGTAAATACCAGAAGTCTCAAGAGCACCGCTAGCTGCATTGTGCTTAACCAAAGTATTACGCAACATATTTGGATAATTAAAAACAATGTCAATACCATTGTCTTTAAACAATGTCAATACCAGTGTCTTTAAACAATGTCAATACCAGTGTCTTTAAACAATGTCAATACCAGTGTCTTTAAACATGTGCCGTTTTTCATAAAGAGACAGGTTATAATTAATTAATAGATTACTGGCACTATCCTGTTGAGAATTACGGGAATAAGTATAAAATTTACATCTCGCAGATGAATGTGCCTGATTTAAGAAGAAACGATGATATCCTAATTTTGAAGAAGTTTAAAAAATGACGTCGAGCTCCCGATCAATAAATTCATTGTCACAAATCCTATATGCCCTAAGATTCGAGAAAAAGTGAAGATAATTAGCGGTGTGAGTAGGTTTACGGTAAACAGAAAATTTAAGTGAGTCATTTACACTGAATAAAAGTATATCGAGAAAAGGTAATTTCCCTGAATCTTCCCATTCTACTTTAAAATTGATAGTACGCGCGAGGTTGTTGAGTTAGAGCTTTTGAGAAAAGAATTAATGAACATAAGTGTGATGTTAAATATGCCAGAAAATCAAATGCATGTTTCGTTTATTTATGTGATGAAGGTCACCGGCTCAACTGGAAAAGCGCTAAATTAATTCATAAATCAGCAAATTCGTACGAAAGAAAAATGCTAGAATCTCTATTAATTAGAAAAATGCCTAATTTTAACTTGACTGCTGGTCAGTAGGGATTGGATGACCTTACCTCCTCATTGGGTGGCAAAGCCTTCCCCAGACTCTTCGTATTTGACACTCCCCCCTTGACCTGATTCAGCTTTTGTTCATTCTGTCTACCACTATACATACTTGCCAAATTATCTCCTTGTACGTGAGCTTCCGGGCTAGTACCGTGGTAACATGTCGGCCTCTCATCTGGGGGGGTCGGCGGTTCGTGCCCCACCCAGGTACGAGAAGTTGCAATTGTCGCCTGGAGGTTACTGCTGTGGCTGGGCACCACAACGGGTAAGGACTAGATTCAGCCGAGTCAGCACCAGCTAACACACGTGAGAGAGTCAGCATTAGTCAACACAGGCCGGGTATAAGATGTGGATAATTCTATTTCTGTTACAGGATGTGGATAATTCTATTTCTGTTACCAGTGGACCACGTGGCTGTTTTCCACGTGGATCCAAATGTCCCAAATAAGAACCACCCGCTCAGCGAGGGCGGAGGTCACATTTTATATCTGACCTCGTTTGACCGAGAGTCCGTGCCAAGCTACCGACGCGGTAGGGTCACCTCTCGCCTCCCTCCGGGGGAGTTCGTGTCAAGCGACCAGCGCGGTAGGTCAGCTCCGCCCTCTCTCCGGGCAGCTGACCGTGGCCTCCGCGCGGCGCTTTTACCCCTTTAGACAAGTCGTAGCGTGTGTGCACCCCTTTACGTGTGTTTTGCGTCCCTATCAGCCACTGTCCTAGAGTACCGATAGCCGTTATATCTGGTGGCAGGGTGGCGCTGCGTCCTTCCGGCTCGCAGCATGAACGCAAATCTCCGAAGAAAATCCGCTCGACCGCTTCAAGACATGGCTAAGAAAAAAAAAACACGTAAGTACACGTTTGGGCCCCTTTCTTATTTCTTTTCCATTCCTTCTCCCATACATGTGTTAAGCCGTTATTTTTTTTGTTGGGTTAAAAGGTGCTAATGACAGCAAATGGCACGTTCTCCACTATTCTTCCACCTCAGATCGTATTTCCGTGCGATCGAGTATGTGATCAATAAACATGAATATCGTTCGTTAGTTAAGTAATTAATTATTTTCTCTCGTTTTTTAGAGATTTATATTGTTTCATCTGCAACGAATTTAACGCGTTCGTGATTTTATCTTATCGCGAATATCATTTCATTTTATCTCGTTCCTAACCCTCGCGCCCGACCTGACCTTCCCTTTTCTTTCTTTTGCGGTCACTTTGGATTAGAAAAAGGTTAATTTCCTGTGTTGACCTGACCTCACTTCTCTTTTTCCGGTCGGTGGCGGCGTGGGTAGGGTCAGATGACCACTTGGTTCCCTCTAATTTGGAAGCAAACATATCATTGTTACATTGCTTTTTGGTGACACGTTCTATCGGCGCTAGAGCGAAGCAGGTAACAAAATTGTATTATTTGGATATAGCGTAGGATCTTCCCCCATATCATAGTGCACAGGATTGCCCGATATTGCCCCGGGGTTGTGTAAACGCCTAATAGATCTGCGCTCCGTCATTCGAGAATAGGTGCAATAAACCGAAGTTATTCGTTCGTTCGGCTCCCTTTGAGTCGGTGTGACCCGCGGTTACGTCCGTTAATTAATGTAGGACTAGGGTTTAAGCTAGAATCATTATTCGCTTATTAATCACACCTTTCTCACCCTCTTGAAGTCGCTTGCATGTTTTGGGTACCCCCCAAGCGTTTGTGTGATTCGTGAAAATTATATATCCTTCGGGAATTTTGCGAGCGCCCATTACAGATATGCAGAAGAGAGCAGGATATTATATTCCTGGCTCAAGTCGCTTCAGTCATATACGGCATTTGGGTATAGGATCCCCCCGTTATTGAGTTTTATTGAAGTCTGACGTGCAAAGCTAGACATGTACCTCGGCAGTTCAGATTTCTGACCCCGAGAAGATTTGCCTGAAAAATAAATTGGCGAATATTTTTTCATGTCACCATTCATTCATGCGTACATTCTGTCGCATATCATTATATGTTGAATTCAATGTGGTAGTTGAAATAATCTTAAATAGCTAGCATTGCTAATTTACTTCAGTTTTGTTATAGTGAACGCTAATATTCGTGTTTATGATTCATTCTCTGTGTGAGGTCACTCGCTTTCCCTCTCATTAACGCTAGCTGTCACTCACACACGCATACACACACACACCTTCACCTCACTCACACACGCAGGACAAAAGACACTGACCCTTTTTCATTAATAAGGCTGGTTGCTGTCTAGTGCCGGCGTAAAGATTTATTATGTATCTCTTTAGCCCGCAATTTTGTCCGTCGTGACGAGTGGTTCGTACATAAAGTACAAGTTACATCTATTTCTTATCTGTGTGACGACTATGGTTCAAATAGATCTTCGCGGATCGCCGATGTCGTTCCCTTATCTATTCTCATATCTATCAGAGATGGTTGGTAGTTCAAATAGGTCTATGCGGACCGCTACTGACATCTCCCTCTTCTATTTTATTCTTTACCCTTGTGAAAATAAAACACAAAATGAAAAAAAAAGACGAAAATAAGTTAAAAACCAACATTAAAAACCGTAAATTGTTATGAATAACCGGCTAGTGGTAATTACCACCCCATCTTCTCTGTTGCCTTTCTTTTTCTCTTACTCTGGCCCTTATGTGTATGATCTGGCTCCCCGACTTTATATTGCAGTCGGACTGACACGGCACCGAAGGAGGACCCTTAGGATGCTGTGAGAAGGACGTCATCGAAGATCGCCATAGGCCCACGGACCAAGATTTTCGTCAGAAAAGGTACCATTCGCCCCAGAATGCTGTGCATAGGCGACGCCTGGCGGACGCCTGCAGATCCGGTCAACTCCAGGAGCTCGTAGCGCAGGTATAAGCCGCCCCGAGATGCCGCCCCTGCCCCGACGCCCGTAGATCCGGACGAAGATTACGAGGACGTGTGGACGCGAGAAGGACCTGGACGAGATCTGTGAGGACGTGTGGACGAGGACGCCACCGAGTTAGGCCTGGACGAGGACTACGAGGAGGTCTAAACGAATCTGAAGTCAAGGAGGACCTGGGCGAGACTTTTCGAGGACGTGTGAACATCGAGACGGACAGATTACACCAAGGACCAGGAGGATGAGGACAACATGGACGAGCAGCCACGAAGTTGAGCCAGGACGACGCACGAGAACGAGACGACCAGCCAAGTTAGGTCACCCTTGAAGGCGCCTCGAGGGCGAGGCGCGAGTAGGTGGCCGAGCAATATAAGATGTGGATAATTCTATTTCTGTTACAGGATGTGGATAATTCTATTTCTGTTACCAGTGGACCACGTGGCTGTTTTCCACGTGGATCCAAATGTCCCAAATAAGAACCACCCGCTCAGCGAGGGCGGAGGTCACATTTTATATCTGACCTCGTTTGACCGAGAGTTCGTGCTAAGCTACCACCGCACTAAGGTCAGCTCCGCCCTCTCTCCGGGCAGCTGACCGTGACCTCCGCGCGGCCCGATTATAACTAGACATGTCTTGTGTGTTTTATACTGCGTGGTATCAACTCTCAGAAATAAAGAGTCAAGCCGTTAACAAGTATAACTACCCTCTGTTCACCATTGTACTAAGGATGATAGCCTTTTACACCGGGCTCCCCTCATGGGCATAGCCCAGGCGAGGCTAAGCTTCGCATATCGGACTTATCCTTATCTCCTTGTACCCATTAGGTTTATTATTCGTCTGAAGAGGAACTCGTGAAAAGTCCGAAACGTTACGATTTAGTTTCATTTTCCACTGTGGCTGTTTTCCTTTTCATAATTGTATGTGTGCGTGCGTGCGTGCGTGCGTGCGTGCGTGCGTGCGCGCGTGCGTGCGTGCGTGCGTGCGTGGGTGTGTGTGTGTGTGTGTGTGTGTGTGTGTGTGTGTGTGTGTGTGTGTGTGGTGTGTGTGTGTGTGTGTGTGTGTGTATGTGTGTGTGTGTGTGTATGTGTGTGTGTGTGTGTGTACTGGAGGACCAGGACAGCGGGAAACCACATCATGCGCATTTTCATTAAGCTTTCAGACATCAGCAACTGTTTCCATCATTAGAATTTGTATATACAAGAGAAACACATTTGTGAAAACTATGTACCTTAATAGTGAATATATAATTACAGCGAAAATAAGAAAAGATAAGATAAAACAGCAACACATATAAAAAAGTAAAGCTCGGAAGAAAATACTGAACATTGAAACAAAATACAATTTGCTTACGATTATTCTCCATAGTAGGAATGTGGAGAATGTGACTGCCATGTTGGCGTGATGACAGTTTACAGAAATTTGAATGCCTGGATGTCCATTTTAGGTGCGTGAGGGATGTGTGTGTGTTGGGGGGGGGGGGTTAACTCGTGCAAATTATTTTATAGTATAGAGAATAGCTGAACTTTCATTGTTGTTTATGTTTGGTTTTATTTCTTTGATCAATAACGATTCTAAGATTCTTAAATAATTTACTTTTTTTCAAAGCTTTATTACATGGTTTATTTTAAGAGAGTGATCTCGAATTAATGAGTATGTTGGAGAGGATAGTGGCCGTAATGTCAGATAAGAGACCCCTTTATGCTTGCAATATATCATCACTAGATTACTTGTTGAACATATATATCTAGCGCTAGAACATGTGTATGAGTATACTACGTAAGAGGTTTGGAACAGTCTTTTGTAGGAAACAAAACGAACGAATAGTTCTGGAATTGGTGATCACTCTGAAACTAATTTGTGGGAAATGGTTATAGAATGCCAGTCTGAACAAATTTGAAAACATCTGTGCAACAAGGTTCTGACTGCATTAACTTTACAAATCATAGTTAAGAAGGATAAATAATC
>NC_051422.1:25106381-25108881 GCF_015228065.2 Penaeus monodon
TATGTATGTATGTATATATATACACACACACATATATATATATATATATATATATATATATATATATATATATATATATATATATATATATATATATATATATATATGTATATATATATATATCAGTTATATAGAGTGGTGTTCCAGCTGAGCTAGAATTCCAGAGTGAAGAAGATGTGGCTATTCACGAGTTAAATTGTCCGTCGTCGGCAGTGCCAGAGGAGAGGAGAAAATGAGGGGATTCACCTATGGAGGAATGGAAGGTACCATTAATACATGACTGGATCGTCAGGAGTGATTTATCCCATGTGTCTGATTACTTATCAATGAGTGATCTCATTAGTGAAAGAGTGAAGGAATGTAATCTTTCAGTGATATGGTAAGGTAATATAATAATGCATGCAACATTCATAATCTTACACAGCTTATCCAGTACTTGGTTCTCAAATTCTAGTCCATTACCACAAGACAAACACATGGGGGCAGAATATCTATGACAGAAGTCATGAAACCTTGAGAAACAAGGTTAGGTGACTTATTTGGGACAGTTATTAACTCACAAAAAAGTGAAACTTTCATTAAACACTAAAACATAGTGAATCCTTTGTAGTCTCGTGTAGTATTATAATAGAACGGTTCGTAAGATCTCTAGTCATCCTGACTGCTTCAAGGATGGCATGTAACTCTGCAGTGAAGATCGAGGCTGCTAGAGAAAGATGCATTCTGCCTTCTGCTCGCTGCTGCAAAGCCCACACCATTTTCAGATTTAGAACCATCTATATATATTGCATCTGATCCTTGGTACTTAAAAGTGTGTTGAAGAAATCTCTCTCTGACTTCTGCTTTGGATCTCTCCCTTTTCTCAATTCTGACCAAATCCAGCTCGACTTGATTAGTCCAAGGGGGAATTGGGGAATTCCAACAGCCAAAACCTTAGTGAGATTTAAATGCAGATCTTCCACAGGATTCCCCATTCTCCCACCATAGGATCGGCTGTCCTCAAGGGGGTTGAAAACCAATCTGGATGTAGGAGATCCCAGAATCCTTTGTAGTCTTGTGTAGTAAATCAGATTCATGTAGTCGATGGTGTAATGTAAGAGGTGATTCTCTATTCTCAGCATACAGGGACTCAACAGGTGAAGACCTGGAAGCCCTTGTACAGATTCTGAGAACTTCATTATGACCCGAGTCCAACATCCAGAGAACAGTGGGAGGTGCAGATGAATAAGCCTTACATCCATAGCCAAGTTTACTACGAATAAGCGCTCAGTAAAGCCACAGAAGTGTTGTGTGGTCTGCACAACAAGATAGATGCAGAAGCACCCGCAAAATACTAAGTGCTTTTGTAGCCTTTCACCTTTAACTGCTTGATATGAGGTACCCATGTAAGCCTTGAGTCAAAAAATAGACCCAAGTACTTCACCTCTTGGACAAATTGCAGTGGGTTTGCTCCTAAATAAAGGGAAGGACGGAACTTTCCTCATTTGTGGAAATGCATAGCCACGGTCTTGCTTGAAGAAAATTTGCACCCATGGTATGTTGCCCACTGCACATCCTGATTTATTGCAGTCTGCATATGTCCTTGCACATCCTGTAAACTTCCTCCTGAACAGTACAGTGTAGTCATCCCCTGTGGGACCCCTTCCAACTGATCTTCCAGGTTAGAGAAACTGTTTCCCATCCAAACTCTAAACTTCCTGCCACTTCCTGTGACGTTGCTGTACGAAGAAATTCTGTGTAGCAGTTTCCTTCCTCACAAGTGCACCTGTCGTCGATCTCAATTTTCGAAATCCATATTGATATGGGGTCAGCACATTTCCCTTTTCTAGCAGCCATTTCAACATGAAATTTACCATTTTCTCCATCAGCTTGTAGATCCAGCTGGTGATAAAATAAATTGGTCTGTAATTCTCTAGTATGGAAGCATCCTTGCCAAGTTTAGGAAAAGGATTGACTATAGCCTCTTTCCATGTGGATGGCACTGTACCCTCCCTAGATCCTATTGAATTGGTCCAACAGGAACTTTTGGGAGTCTGGTAAGCGAGATATCATTTGGTATGGAATATTGTCACTTCCTGGGGAAGTCTTACAGCAGAGCCATCTCCTTGCAGTCCTACTGAAGAACGACACTGGGTGTCGTTCTTGTTCAGCACGAAGAGTGGAGAATTGGGCAGTTAAGATGCTCCAGAGGAAATCTCTGCCATGGATTTAGCTACCTCATTAGCAACATTTTTTTTTGTCTGTAATGATTATGCCATCTATCTTCAAAGCAGGTGGTGACAGTGATGTGCCCTTTCCAGCAATCTTACGCACCTTGTCCCATACCCATGCTAAGGGGGTCCCAGAGTTAATCAAGGAGACATACTGTCTCCATGATGTCCATTTGGCCTCCTTTACCACTCGCCTGGCCTTGGCTCGGGTCTTTTTGTAATGGATCAATGTTACATCCCTGGGATATCGTTTCAACTGCCTTAATGCAGCTTTTCTTGCTCTGATAGCT
>NC_051422.1:25113881-25116381 GCF_015228065.2 Penaeus monodon
ACAGCTTGAGTTACTTGAGAGGGCTTCATTAATTGTGAATAAATTACCTAAATATTGAAGATATAAATGGGATGATATAACAGATGGAACAGAAAGAAGGAAAGTTCCCTTCAGTGAATTGGTAAGTTTTGTGGAGGGCTCTACACACAAGGCCAAGTTCTGCAAAGACCACCGTGAGGACACTGGAGGCAATCCTGTGGTGTCCTGTAAGGGGCAGGCTCCTGGGGCTAAAATCTTCATGACAGTCAGCAGACTGTAAGAGGAAATGGGTGCATTCACTGCAATGGTGTGAATCACTTGCTACATTAGCCATAGGTAAGAAACCCCTCTCAAAATGTAAAGACTTCATTAGGCATAGCAGACTGTGCTTTAGGGGTTTAGAACCAGGTCATACCTGTAATAAATGTAATTATGTAGTAAAGTGTAAAAAGTACATAATCATGTATCAGCCTTACATTCTACTGGGTCATACACTGTTCATCCCACCGCTACTTCAGGGACTGCTTCTCTGTCTGTACCATCAATACATGATCCTAATTTGGCAGGTACAGGTGTTACAAGAATATCGACCATCATTGCAACAGATTTAGCTGATGCACCTAGAGCAGCTGAAGGCCCCAGTGATGTTTCACGCATGATGGTAACTGGCACTGCATCTTCTAAGGTAACTCTTCTAATCTTGGAATTGAGTGCATATGTGAAAGGTGCTAGACATCATGTCTATACCTTCGGTGCCTTGGATATCTGCAGCATCTACACTTTCTATACAGGGAGTGTAGCAATTGGCGTGAAATAAGCGGGAGTAAGAAAATACATATGGAAATTTCTACACTTGATAATTATAATAAAAATGTAGAGAAAGATGTTATCATTGATTACAGATTTAGGTACCATTAGGTGAAGGGACAGTTAAAGCAAGTTTTTCTTGTAAACCATATACTAGCATCTATGTATGATATGGCCCCTCCTGATATTGTTAAGACATAGTTCCAGAGATGTCAATAAAAAAAGTATTCACTATACTATTAGTTTGCCTTTCAGGGATGATAACCCATTACCAAATAACCGCCTTTAAGCAGAGAACTGGTTTCGTAGCTTGAGAAAGAAGTTATTGGCTAACAAGCAGATTAGGACAACCTACATAAAGTCTGTTGAAGCTATAATTTAGAACAGTCATACAGAACCGGTCCCTGAGTCACCATTGCTTTGTGACAATGCTAGAGTGTGGTATCTCCCACACCATGGTGTGCATCACCCAAGAAACCCTTGTGAAGCTCATAATTGTGCATGATTGCTCATTCAAGTATCTTGGCAAATCACTGAATGGATGTCTACTTCAAATACCAGGTCTTACAAGCTTACTATATTTCGTCATAGACATATATCATTCAAGGCACACATTGAGAAGATGTTTTACCAAGTGAAGGTTCCAGGGATGTGATGAGATTTTTATGGTGGCCAAACGGTAATCTTAGCAAAGATCCCAAGGAATACCACATGACTGTTCATGTGTTAGGGGCCACATCCTCTCCAAGTTCTGTTAATTAAAACTGCAAAAGATCATGCACCACAGTTCAGCTCTGAAGCGTATTAGTTACATGTATGATGTCCTTAAGACAGTGATGTCTGTGTCACAAGGAAGTAACATTGTTTGCAGCACGTGGATATCATCTAACTCAGTTTGCCTCCAGCAGTACATTTGTATTGATTTCTATTCCAGACTCAGCTCCAGTGGGTAAGCAATTAAACCTCTGCTCCCAACTGAGAGTGCTCTGGGAGTAGGTTGGTACCTTGAGACTGACACCAATGGTTTCCAAGCCAGTGTACAGGATCAGCATATAGTGCGCTGAGGCATTCTATCAATTGTGGCCTCTGTGTACAATCCCCTAAGTCTGGCAGCTCCTTTCAGCTTGACTGCCAAGCAGCTGATCTAGGGCATGTGTAAAGCTGGGCTCAGCTGGGATCAACTCATAGGAAAGCCTAGAAGCGTTCAATGGAAACAATGGCTAGACAGGGTATAGAGATTTTTCATACCCCCTGATTTTGTTAGGGTTCTATCCTACCAGTTCTCACATGCAAGTAATGCTGGATATGATACAGTGTCCTACCTTTGATTCGTTAGTGAAAGTGGAGGGGTGCACTGCATCATTGTTGCAAGTAAAGCTCATG
Source organism: Penaeus monodon (assembly GCF_015228065.2). Classification (NCBI taxonomy): domain Eukaryota; kingdom Metazoa; phylum Arthropoda; class Malacostraca; order Decapoda; family Penaeidae; genus Penaeus; species Penaeus monodon. The sequence goes on from NC_051422.1 coordinate 25,116,051, forward strand.
TAGCCCCCCTGAAGATCATTACCACCCCACAGACAGAGTTGAATGCTTCAAGAGTTGCTGTTAGGGTGGACCACATGCTCTGGATCTGTGAATCCATAACGAAATGGCTAGGTATCATACTGTAACAAGTGAAATTCTGGAATTTCCCCTCATATCCGCTGGCTGTAGCCAATGAGGGTGCCCTCTGCATAGCTGTGCAGTCAGATAAATAAAATTATGAATTAAGAACTACAATTTTAATGTAAATTCTTACATTTTATATGCATGAGAGGAAAGGTAAAACGGCACATGTTTTTGCGCAAAGGGAAAGGCGCTGTTTATCTAGTTGCAA
>NC_051422.1:25122676-25125176 GCF_015228065.2 Penaeus monodon
ATATATATATATATATATATATATATATATTATATATATATATATATATATATATATATATATATATATATATATATATAGATATATATATATATATTATATATATATATATATATATATATATATATATATATATATATATATATATATATATTATATATATATATACTGGGTACCTTGTGTTCCCAGGCTAAACTCTGGGGGATCTCAGAGCAGCAGGAGGCTCAAGAGGTACGGAGCCATGGTTCACTGGCGTGTGGACACACCCTGGCTTCGTACCAGCACCTGCCCTTTAGCCACCCTGGGGTAATTGGGTGGATTGGGGGAGGTGGGCCTTGCCACCCTGGAGTAATTGGGTGGATTGGGGGAGGTGAGCATTGCCACCCCTCCTCCCTCCAGATAACTCACTGGCAACACCTAAAATAAATTGATATGCTGCAGGGTGGGGTGCTGCCCCACCCACTCAGCAAGGGAGGCAGGCTGAGGGTCCCATTGGTAGGGTAAATGTCGGAATGCAGGATGGGAACAAGAGTTACTTGTCCTGCTTGTGCCCCGGCAGGCACGGTGGGGGTGGCAGAGGTGGTGTGCACCTGGAGTTACTGCCTGAGGCTTAACCTCAGGCGAGTCATCTGGTTAGGGGCTTGGAACATACAGTCCTTGTGGCAGGATGAGCGGTTACCTCTGCTCCAGGGAGTAGTCATAGCCATCTCCAGAGCTCCAACCCTGGACATGGCATAACAATATGGGTACATTGGCAAAGGAGATCAAACACCTTCTTGTTTATACATGATGGAGGATCTCCAGAACTGGTACCTGGTACCACCACTCCAACCTGCATCACTGGACATGGTATAGTGATACGGGTACAGTGGTTAAGGAGATCAACTACATTCCTGTTAGCATGCGATGGAGAATCCTCCAGAGCTGCAGAGTTTACTTGAGTGCTGAGTTCTGTGGCATTGACCATAGGCTGATTGTGGCTACCCTATGGGTCCACTTCAAAACTCCCTGTCCCTCCAGCAGCCACTCTAAGGTGTTTCATTTGGACAGACTGAGGGAGGAGGAGTGTGCCCGTGGGTTCACCATGCCAGTCTCTGATTGATTCACAGAACTTGACAATTTGATGGACCAGTTGATCTGTGGGTGTTCTTCAAGCACGAAACACTTGAAGCAGCCCAGGAGTCCATTGGCATACCCCTGAGGGTAAGGCAGAATTCCATCTCCCTGGAGACACTGGAGGCCACTGAAGCATGTCACATGGCTTGGCTGAATGGCATTCAGGTCTCACATCGCTCTTTGGTGCCTAGGGCTCAGATACTGCTGAGAAGGGACAAGGAAAAGTTCATCAGCAATCTTGCTGAGGGGTTGAAGGCCATTTCTTGGCAAATGACCTTCGCCCTTCCTAGCAAGCACAGGGAAAGCTGATCTCTAAGCCCTCCTCACAGATAACTGCAGTCTGCTCAGTGGATGGACAGATAATCTCAGATCATGTTCGGGTTCGTTAATGATGGGCTGAGTATTTTGAGCAGTTGTACCAGGTAGACCCTCCAACAGTTAGCTTGGATGCAAGCGATGTCACAATACCTGTGCCGGACCCACCCATCAGCGAGGAACCTCCTACCCTAACTGAGGTTAGGATGGCGATTTCCAAGCTGAAGAGTGGGAAAGCTGCAGGCATATGTGATATCCCTGCAGAACTTCTAAAGGCTGGGGGTTAACCTATGGCTCGGGGCTTGCATGCAGTCTGAAGGCTGAAGACTGCGACTGTCGTGCTGCAGTACGTGCCAAGGATGTGAAGACTCGCTATGACACTCGCGCCCACTCACTTTCCAAGTTAGAAGTTGGGGCCCATGTGCTAATCCAGGATCCTACATCCATGCGTAGGGATAAGGTTGGCACTGTCATGGGTATTGGCAAATCTCGTGATTATCACATCAGGCTTCCAAGTGGCCGTATACTGTGGCGCAATCGATGCTTTTTGCACCCTACACAGCTCATGATTGGACACTCAACTGATTTGGAAGAACAGCTGTCAGATGATGCATCTGGATCTTCCGCCCCATCTGTGCCTGTTGAACCTTGACGTTCGGAACGCATCAAATCAAAGTCCGTTCAAGACTCCCGCTAGTGAACGTAAAGGGGCGGAGGCAGATGTGGGTTGTGATAATGAAGTGAGTTGTGATATTTATGTGAGTAGTGAGTGCCATATTGTGATGCCGCCATATGACAATATTATCGTACCAGTATTGTGATAATCATATGATTATATTATATATATACTGCCTTTAGTGTGATATATTACACCATGTGAAATATAGAAGATTATGTTTAGTTTATATTGCTGTGTAGCACATCGCCTATGTAAAAGAGTGAGATTCTCTGTACAATTTGTAGAGTACAATATTTTATTTTGTCTCTGTAGTCACACGTCTGGCAGTAGCACTCTCGGGCAGAAGCTGAAGCGTGGGGCACAGGACTATGAAGAACTCCCTTTTATTTT
>NC_051422.1:25132638-25137175 GCF_015228065.2 Penaeus monodon
ACACACACACACACGTATGCACCCACGCACGCACGCACACACACACACTTGCACACACGCTGTAAACGGCTATAATCCTTAGTACAATGGTGAGCAGAGGGTAGTTATACTTGTGAACGGCGTGACTCGTTATTAATAAGAGTTGATACACAGTATGGGAACACACAAGACAATGTCTATAAATATGGGTAATAGCCAGCCAGGCAGGGGAGGGCTAGACCGACCTTACCGTGTCGAGTTCTGGTCACGAACTGAAGGGTCAAACGAGATCAGATATAATTCTCATCTACGCCCTCGCTGAGTGAATGGTCCCTATTTGGGACTTGGATCCACGTGGTAAACAGCCACGTGGTCCATTGGTAATAGAAATAGACTCATGTATATGATATATAGTTTGTAAAAGGCTATGATCCTTAGCACAATGGTGAACAGAGGGTAGTTATACTTGTTAACGGCGTGACTCTTTATTAGGAGTTGTACAGCACAGTATAGGAACACATGAGACAATCTACGCCCTCGCTGAGTGAATGGTTCCTATTTGGGACTTGGAGCCATGTGGCAAACAGACACGTGGTCCTCTGGTAACAGAAATAGATTTATGTATATGCTATATTGCTCGGCCACCTACTCGCGCCTCACCCTCGAGGCGCCTTTGATTTGCCTCAGAGGTGACCTAATTTGGCTGGTCATCTCGTTCTCGCGTTTGTTGTCCCGGTGCATCTACGCGGCTGCTCGTCCTCATCCTCCTGGTCTTTAATCTGTCTGTCCTCGATGTCCACACGTCCTTGAAAGCCTCGCACAGGTCCTCCTTGACTTCGGATCCGTCTAGTCTCGTAGTCCTCTTCCAAGCCTAACTCGGCAGAGTCCTCGTCCACACGTCCTCACAGATCTCGTCCAGGTCCCTTTTGGCGGCATGCTCGTCCTTGTCCTCGTAATCTTCATCTGGATCTACGGGCGTCGCGCAGGGGCGTCCTCATCGGCATCTCGGGGCGACTGATACCTGCGCTAATGAGCTCCTGGAGTTGACTGGACCTGCGGGCGTCCGCCAGGTGTCGCCCATCCACAGCATCTTGGGGTGACTGGTACCTGTGCTGGCAAGTTCCTGGTTCTTCGCTGGATTTACGGGCGTCTCGGCAGGCAGTGCCCGTCCACTACATCATGGGATGGCTTAACACCTGCTCATCCTGGTCCGCAGGCCTATGGTGATCCCCCGATGACGTCCTTCCCACAGCATCCTAAGGTGACTGGTTCTGCAGCAGGGTCCTCCAATATATAGTCGGGGAACCAGATCATACACGTAAGGGCCAGAATAAGAGAAAAAGAAAGGCAACAGAGAACAGGGGGTGTTAAGTAACACTAGCCGGTTATTTATATAAATATGCATTTTTTAAATTTTGGTTTTTAACTTATTTTTGTCTTTTTTTATTTTGTGTTTTATTTCACAAAGATAAAGAAGAAAATAGGAGAGGGAGACGTCAGTACCAATCCGCATGGACTTGGCTTGGACTACCAACGATCTCCGATAGATATGAGAGTAGATAAGGGAAACGACAATGGCAATTCACAAGGATTTACTTGAACCACTGTCGTCACACAGAGAAGAAATTATGTAATTTCTACATCATGTACGAGTCACTCGTCACGACTGACAAAATTGCGGGCTAAAGAGATACATCATAAATCTTATGAACGCATTAAATTCGTTGCAGATGAAACAACACAAATCTCTAAAAAAGAGAGAAATTAATTAACTACTTAACTAATGAACGATATTCATGTTTATTAACCATATACTCGATGATACGGAAATGCGATCTGAGATGAAAGGAATAGTGTGAGAACGTGCCATTTGCTGTCATTTAGCACTTTTTACCCAACAAAAACCAACACTTAATATATTTATGGGAGAAGGAAGGGAAAATAAGAAAACGGGGCCCAAACGTGTACTTACATGTTTTTTTTCTTCAACATGTCTTGTAGCGGTCGAGCGGATTGTCTTTGAAGGTTTGCGTTCATGCTGCGAGCAGGAAGGATGCAGCGCCCGCCCTGCCACCAGTTTGTAAAAGTCTATGAACTTGAGTACAGTGGCTGACAGAGACTCAAAACACATGTAAACGGGTGAACACATGCTACGACGCCGCTACGATTTGTCTAAAGGGTAAAAGCGCCGCTGGTGTCACGTGTCGGGTCACCCGCCCGGAGGGGGAGACTAGGCCGACATTACCGCGCTGCGCGTTGGACACGAACTGAAGGGTCAAACGAGATCAGATATAATTGTCATCTACGCCCTCCCTGAGTGAATGGCTCCTATTTGGGACTTGGATCCACGTGGTAAACAGCCACGTGGTCCAAGGGTAACAGAAATAGAAATGTATATGCTATACACGCCACACACAGACACACATGTATTATATATATATATATATATATATATATATATATATATATATATATATATATATATATATATATATATATATATACACATACACACACATATATGCATATATGTTTATATATATATACATATATACATATATGTGTATATATACATATATATGTATACTTACACACACACACACACACACACTCACATGCACGCACGCACACACACACACACACACACACACACACACACACACACACACACACACACCACACACACACACACCACACACACACACACATATATATATATATATATATATATATATATATATATATATATATATTTTATATAATATATGTGTGTGTGTGCTGTGTGTGTGTGTGTGTGTGTATAGTATACATTATATATATGTTTTGTATTATATATTATGTGTGTGTATATATGCGTCGTATATGTGATTGTGTATTAGTGTGTGTGTAATGTATACATATATAAAGTATATATACACATATATGTATATGTATATATATATAAACATATATGCATATAGTATGTGTATGTGTATATATATATATATATATATATATATATATATATATATATATATATATATATATATATATATGTATCATATAAACATATATTCATGTGTCGTGTATACAAAATACATTTCTATTTCTTTACCCCCTTTAACACGTTGGTGTTTAACCATTGGATCAAATCCAAATTTGGATATTCAATCAGTTTATGGGTAGATGATCATTATATCTTGATCTTGTTTGATATAGTTCGTATCAACGCGCACCAATCGGCCCTAGCCTCACACACCGCACCACACTGACACACGCGCACACATTTATACAAATGTAGGGGTCGTAGCATGTGTTTCACCGTTTTACATGTTGTTTTTGAGTCTCTTATAGCCATGTATCAATTCATAGCTTGTTACAAATGGTGAGTACGCTGCATCTTCCTATTAGAATGAAACGAAATTTCAAAGAAAGCTACCTAACAAGAACAATATTAAGAAAAAAAACATGTAAAGTACATGTTTTGGCCCGATTTTTTCTATTTTCCATTATTCTCTCATAAATATATTAAGTGTTGGGTTTTTGTTTGGGTAAAAAGTGCTAAATACTAGCAAATACGTTTTCTACACTATTCTTTTCATCTCTAGATCCATTTCGTATTATATATCTATATATATGATATGTATTATAAGTAGTTAATTATACAATAATATATAATTTTAATTATTTTAATTTTATATTATATTATATATAAGTTAATATAATTTGTATTCTTTTAAAAAAAATGTTTTTTTTTTTTTTTTTTTTTTTAAAATTTTTTTTTTTTTTTTATATTTTTATAAAAAAAAAAACACAAAAAATTAATATATTTTTTTTTTTTTAATTTAAATTTTAAAGTGGGGGGGTGGTTTTTTGGTTTGTTGTGTGGGTTTGGGTGGTTGTGGTGGTTTGGGGGGTTTTTTGGGGGTTTCGGGTCTTTGGGGGGGGTTTTTTTTTGGGTGAAAATAATATATGTTATATAAAAAAATATTATTATTAATATATATAAACAAGGGAAAAAGGGTGTTTAAAAATTTTAAAAAATTTTCCAAAATTTTAAATTTTTTAAAAAATTTTAAATTAAAATAAAAATTTTTGTTTGGGTTTAACAAACCCTTTTTATTTTTACCCTTAAAAGGGGAAAAGGAAATAAAAGGGGTTTAAGGGGGGTGTTTTCAATTATTCTAGTTTGACCCCCGGGGAACCCAACCAACCCACCCCCCCCCCGGGTACCCAAAACCACCCCCCCAACAAATTAAATTTTAAATTTTTTTATTTTTTAAATTTTTTTATTTTAAAATTTTAAATTTTAACTTTACAAATTTTTTTAAATTTTTAAATTTTAAAAAAATTCAAGCAAATTGAAATACAATTTAAAAAAAAAAAATTAAAATTTTTTTTTTATTTTCCCCCCCCCCCAAAAAAAAAAAAAAAAATTAAATAAAATTTTTAATTTTTTTTTAAAAATTTTTTTTTTTTTTTTTCATATAAATTTTTTAAAAAAAAATACCTTATTATTAATATTATTAATTTTTTTTTTTTAAATTTTTTTTTTATCTTAAAATTTTTTTAAAAATTT
>NC_051422.1:25137275-25139775 GCF_015228065.2 Penaeus monodon
GAATAGTGCCTGCTTGACCCTAGCCATATTTGACCAGCCGATTGACTTGACCGGGCCTTGATCAAGACACCTGTCTAACCAGAATAAAGGACCAAAGAGGTGTGTTACTAGCTGCAGGGCACAGTGTGCAGCATCGCTCAACCTCCAGGACTCCTGTCTCCTGGTAATATGGGATGCCACGCACGGCAAACACATGTGGGAGAGTTCTCCCTGGTCCAAGATGGAATGAACCAGGGGTGGGTGCACCATCCCCTCTCATAGGCCTTGGTGCACCAGGAAGCCATTTTGTCTCATCCCTCACTGGTGACCCCTCCAGTATGGGTAGCCCTCTGGTCCGGCTCACCCGATCATTGGGACCTCAAGCCCCCCCACCGCGGCAAGGCTTGCTGCTTGCTTGCATGAGATTTGCGAAGTTCTGGCTTCGCCCGGGCCTTTCACTTATGGCCCGGCCTGTGTCAGCTTTTTATGGCTGTCTCATTTGTTGGTCTGACACTCGGTGCTTACCGTGGCGGTGGGATTGCCAGCAGGCGCTCCTGTAGCCGTGGTGTAAGCATCTCGCATAATCTCTTTACCAGCACGACGACTGTGTTCTGTGGGCTTTGTCTTAGGAATTGCGTGTGCACGCAATTCTCCAAGTAATGTACCAGTGTGGCGTTCGGCTCTCCGCAATGCATGCAACACCTCTCTTCACGTTCTATGGTTTGTATAATCTGCCATGCACAGTGGTAACTGTCATACCATCTCAGTTCATAATCTGGAAAAAAAATCGTCAGTTAGTGTAACGAGACAGTTCGCGGGCATGACGTCACAGTAGTCTGTGGGGGTATGGGTAGCTTTCGTGGTAGGCCTAGGCAAGGTGAAAAGTCTTTCTAGCAGAGGAGGCCGTGACGATTGTTACGCAGAGGTGTGGTAGTCCCGAGTTGTGGGCCATGCTAGTGTCATGTCGGCTGCTGACAATTTAGTTAGAATCATATATAAGGTATGTCTTCTATGTATAACAATGTATAGCTTTGTTTTGATATTGTATAAATGTATATTAAGTTGAAATATAAATTACATTGATTAACCCATGGATATGGGAACACGGGTCATTTTTGTATTTCGTTTTTGTTAATGTTCTTTTAGAACTGTGGGCTGAGATATTGAGGAGCTGTACTACCGGCTATAATCTAAGAAGAACCAGCGAGATGGAGACTGGGTGCTGGTCAAGATTATGTGAAGTGTGCGGTAATTAATATGAATGCTGAAAACAATGAACAGTGAAAAGTGAATATTATAGCCCAAATCTTTATATGCGCATTATGTTTGTCTTCATTATTTATTTTTTTTTGTGTGTACCATACTTCGTAAATAAAATACTAATAGTATTGCGTCTTTCAATACGACCATCAAAGACAATCACTCTCGTTAAAACGGTGTCTTAACTGTGCCGGCAAACCCTCACTGTAAAAACCAACATCTTTACAGTAACCTAGGCGCATTCTGTGCAGAATGACCTCGGTACCTCTGTTGTTTATTTCAGAGAGTGCCAGTGGTTCATAGCCTGTGGCGTCTGAGTACCAGCTGGCCGAGGGGGAATATCTCGTTTCCTCTCTGTGAAGCTGCAGGAGGAAGGAGTTGGCCGTCACCGTACACTTCCTCCTAAGTAATTTTCGGCTCTGATGTATTATCATGGGATTAGGGGGCATACCCCGGCCGATTTCGGCTAATCTGTCAGCAAGCTCATTGCCTCTGATCCCTATATGGCTGGGAACCCATTTTTATGATAATTCTTCTACCCTGAGCAAGAATCCTCTGTGCTAGTGTGCGGATGGTTGTCAGGAGGTAGATGTTGCCCAGTGGGTGAGCGCTGCTGAAGACAGTCGACGGCCGAGATTGCATGGGACCGGGCGCGGTGCATCTCTTTAATATGCCCATGCAAATGCCACACGATCGAGGGATCATGGTGACTCTCTTGGCGTTGCTCGGCTCCACCCGCTGCGCCCCGTCCGCCACCCTTGCCGGAACCGATCCTCCCTTCTCTCTGAATCGTCCAATTAAGGACCGATTCACCGCAGGGAGAGAGGGGAGGAGAGGAGAGGAGAGGTCCTTCTTCTTCAGCTGCTGATGTCCCCACTATCAACTGTTGATTCACCCGCGGCAAGTCGGCTTCCGTTAGGGGGGTCGATGACGGAGAGGCTATGAACTGGCAGGGGAGGCTTATGTAGAGCTGCTCCATTTTTCGCACTAGGCCAGCCAGTGGTGGCAGCTGCAAGCTTCACATCACCCTGAGCATGAAGCATCCACCCATTTGTGTATATATGTATATATATGTATATATATGTATATATATATATATATATATATATATATATATATATATATATATATAAATATATGCATTATATATATATTAGTATATATTTATATATATATATATATTATATATATAAAATATATATATTACATATATATTAATATGCTATATATTATATTATATCTATCTATATATATTATATAT
>NC_051422.1:25150967-25160967 GCF_015228065.2 Penaeus monodon
AGGTAAAGCCATATGTGCCCAACCCTATACGGTGCTTCCACTGCCAGGGTTATGGGCATGGAGCCAACTCTTGCCGTTTTAAGGAAAATGGACATTCAATAGTATGTGTAAAGTACGGTACAACAGGTCATCAAGATGACAACTGTCCAGGTCCAATATGCTGTTACCACTACAAAGAAGCTCATGAAGCTTCATCAAAGCAATATAAAATGTACAAATTTGAAGAAGTATTTGTAATAAGGAACAAGGAAAAAGTTAGTTTTCCATAGGCAAAGCGACATGCCTGTATGCTGTTTGCACAACCAGGTAAATCCTTTGCTTCGGTTGTAACCCATCCTCCTTTCCCACCAAAACCTTGCCCCCGGGTTTGCTTCTTACACCCCCACTCTGCCACTTCCTTTAAACCTCAGTCCCCAATTGCTGAAACTGCCTCTGGTGAATTCCACCAGAAACGAAGTAGGAGTGAAGGGTCTATTGAGGAGACTCCTCCTCCCAAAGTAAGGGCTAAGGAGCCATCAGGTAAGGCTCCAGAGGCCTCAACAGTGACAGCTCCAGCTGCCACCACATCCACAGGGGCCTCCGCTGCTAGGCAGAATGCCCCTGATGCAAAGGCTCAGGTCTGTCCTTTGCCCAGGCAAACAAAACCTGAGCCTGTCAAAAGGAAGCCTGTGGAAATTAGAACTGCAACATCTGATAGCTTCATGTAACCCAGTTTGTGTATGCTTACAAGAGGTTATTACCAGGGAAAATCATCCAATTTCCCTGAGAGGATTCCAAATTCAAGCCCATTATGGGACTTTTGATAATGGACCTCATGGAGGAGTAGCAATACTGGTACATCAGGATTTTCCCCTTTCCGGGCCCCCTCCACCTGAGACAACACTGCAGGTGAAGGCTGTGAAAAATAGGCTTGACACGCCCTTTACATTTTTGCATCTATCTACCTTCCTCCACATAACCCTCAACATAGATGTTTTGGGAAGATCTACTTGGGCAGTTGCCACATCCATTTCTACTCTTGGGAGATTTCAATGGTCGGCATCACCTCGGGGGAGACATTTTGTGCAACCTTGAGGAAGGGCCTTGGAGTCCTTGTTCTTAAGAGTAGATCCCAGTTTAGTGAATGTGACACCCCAAACACATTCCAATTTTAAAACTGGGACATTCTCCAATATAGACCTGTCAACTGGCTCAACTGATTCACAGATGAATTTCACTTAGCAGGTCATGGAAGACTTACATGGAAGCGACCACTTTCCAGTACTTCTGCAGGAGGTGAATGGTATTCCAGCCAATGGAGTGCAGAGATGGCGACTTGAACATGCGGACTGGAATCTTTTTAGATCAATTGCAGTATTTCAAGGATCTGTGAATGATTTCCAGTGTGTTTAAAATTCTGTTAATTACTTCACATCACGAATTCACCTTGCAGCAGAAGCATCCATTCCCAAAAGTAGCGGGCATTACCGTCGACCTCCGGTGGTCTGATGAATGCCAACAAGCTGTCAGAGCAAGGAAAGTTGCACTAAGGCAGTTGAAATGACACCCCAGTGATGTAACCTTAATCCATTACAAAAAGACCCAAGCCAAGGCCAGGCGAGTGCTAAAGGAGGCCAGACGGACATCATGGAGACAGTATGTCTCCTCGATTAAGTCTGGGACCCCCTTAGCATGGGTATGGGACAAGGTGCGTAAGACCGCTGGAAAGACCACATCACTGTCACCACCTGCTTTGAAGATAGATGGCATAATCATCACAGACAAAAAAGATGTTGCTAATGAGGTAGCTAAATTCATGGCAGAGATCTCCTCTGGAGCATTTTACACTGCCCGATTCTCCATTCTTCGGGCTGAACAGGAACTACACCCAGTGTCGTTCTTCAGTAAGACTGCAGCAGAACTTCCATACAACTTGCCATTTTTGCGCAAGGAGATGGACTCTGCTTTGCAGCTCTGCCATAAGACTGCCCAGGAAAGTGACAATATTCCATACCAAATGATATCTCACTTTCCAGAGAGCTCCCGGAAGTTCCTGTTGGACCTATTCAATAGGATCTATAGGGAGGGTACAGTGCCATCCACATGGAAAGAGGCTATAATCATTCCTGTCCCTAAACCTGGCAAGGATGCTTGCATACCGGGAAATTACAGACCAATTTCTCTCACCAGCTGCATTTGCAAGCTGATGGAGAAAATGGTAAATTTCAGGTTGACACGGCTGCTAGAAAAGGAAAACGTGCTGACCCCATATCAATATGGGTTTAGAAGATTGAGATCGACCACAGATGCACTTGTAAGGATGGAAACTGCTATACAGAATTCCTTCGCCACAGAAAACGTCACATGTTAGCAGTCTTCTTTGACCTTGAAAAGGCTTATGATACCACTTGGAAGCATGGCATACTCTTGAAGCTGTATGACATTGGTTTAAGAGGAGCATTACCTACCTTCATACAAAGCTTCCTTGCTAACAGGAAGTTTAGAGTTCGGGTGGGAAACAGTTTCTCTAACCTGGAAGATCAGCTGGAAGGGAGTGTCTTAAGTGTGGCCCTGTTTGCCATTGCTATAAATGACATTGTAAAGGTTGTTCCAGGTGCTGTCCTATGTAATCTGTATGTGGATGACTTTACACTGTACTGCTCAGGAGGAAGCTTACAGGATGTGCAAGGACACTGCAATAAATCAGGTTGTACAGTGAGCAACATATCATGGGTTCAAATTTTCCCCAATTAAGACCATGGCTATACATTTTCACAAACAAGGAAAATTCCATCCCTCCCTCTATTTAGGAGCAAACCCACTGCAATTTGTCCAAGAGGTGAAGTACTTGGGTCTGATTTTTGTCTCAAGGCTTACATGGGTGCCTCACATCAAACAGTTAAAAGTGAAGACTTCAAAAGCGCTTAGTATTTTGCGGATTCTTTCCCATCTATCTTGGGATGCAGACCGCACAATGCTTCTGTGGCTTTACCGAGCGATTATTCGTAGTAAGCTTGATTATGGATGTGAGGCTTATTCATCTGCAACTCCCACTGTTCTCGATGTTGGACTCAGTTCACAATGAAGCTCTCAGAATCTGTAATGGGGCTTTCAGGTCTTCACCTGTGGAGCCCCTGTATGCTGAGAGTGGAGAACCATCTCTTTCATTATACCGGGACTACGTGAACCTGATTTACTACACGAGACTACAAAGGATTCCAGGATCTCCTACATCCAGATTGGTTTTGCAACCCCCTTGGGGATAGCCAATCCTATGGTGGAAGATCTTAACTGAAGCCTCACCAAGGTTCTGGCTGTTAGAATTCCCCAGTTCCCCCCTTGGACTAATCAAGTCGAGCTGGATTTGGTCGGAATTGGGAAAGGGGAGAGATTCGAAGCAGAAGTCAGAGAGAGATTTCTTCAGCATATTTCCAAGTACCAAGGATCAGATGCATTATTAGAGATGGTTCAAAGTCTGAAAATGGTGTGGGCTTTGCAGCAGTGAGCAGAAGGAAGACTGCATCTGGCAGTCATTCTCTAGCAGCCTCGATCTTCACTGCAGAGTTACTTGCCATCTTTGCAGCAGTTAAGATGACTAGAGATCTTACCAACCATTCTGTTGTGATATATTCTGCCTCTCGTAGTGCTTTGCAAGCAATCAAGAGCTTAAACTCATCACATCCAATAGTAAGGGAGGTTTAAGATTGGCTTCCACTGATGTCAACACGTAAAAAGATAACTCTGTGTTGGATGCCAGCGCATGTTGGTATCAGTGGGAACGAGCGAGCTGATCAGTAGGCCAAGGCAGCTGCCACTTAGCCTTATGATGCTCGTTTTCCTCTCCCACACACTGACTTGAAACCCAGCATCAGGAGTTGTCTTCATGATAAATGGAGGGAACAATGGAGGCATACCTCCAGAAACAAACTGCGAGAGATTAGAGATGACCTTGGCAGTTGGGTGACTAGCATCCATCCCAACCAAAAAGTGGAAGTTGCATTAACAAGACTAAGAATCGGGCACACAAGACTGACTCATGGACCAATGATGGCTAAAAGTCACGCACTCTGTGAGGTATGCCAAGAGGCATTAACGGTCGCACATGTAGTGGAAAGATGTGCAACATTCTCAGACCAAAGACGTATGTACTTGTCTCCCCATATACACTGAAAAATGTATTGGGGGAGGATTGTGATATAGAGGGTCTTATTAGTTTCCTTAGGGAGACTAATATTTTCAATAAAATCTAATCATGCATGTTTATGCACTTGTAAGATGTTTATTAATAGATTTTTAAAGTTTTAAATATTCTAATGTTCCTATTTAACAAGTCATTCGCCGTTAACGACATTAGCTGTTGACACGGCAGATAATTTTAAATAATCAATCAATCTTCATCATCAAGACTCCTACAGTGCCTCCTCGTGGCCACCCATGGATATTGGACACCATGCTGTCCCAGGCTAAACTGTAGGGAATCTCAAAGCTGCAGGAGGCCCTAGAGGTATGGAGCCATGGCCCATCAGCGTGTGGACACACCCTGACTCGTAGCAACTCCTGCTCCTTAGCCACCCCCCCCCCCTAATGGAAGCCGCCTTGCCGCGGTGGGGGGGCTTGAGGTCCCAATGATCTGGTGAGCCGGACCAGAGGGCTACCCATATTGGAGGGGTCACCAGTGAAGGATGAGACAAAAATGGCTTCCTGGTGCACCAAGGGCTATGAGAGGGGGTGGTGTACCAACCCCTGGTTCATTCCATCTTGGACCAGGGAGAACTCTCCCCCCATGTGTTTGCCGTGGGGTGGCATCCCGTATTACCAGGAGACAGGGGTCCTGGAGGTTGAGCAATGCTCACGCTGCAAACCCCGCAGCTAGCAACACACCTCTTTGGGCCTTTATTCTGGTTAGACGGGTGGCTTGATCAAGGGCCCGGTCAAGTCAATTGGCAAATAGGTAGGGTCAAACAGGACTATTTTAGTCGGCAGCGATAGGTCCCACGACTGCCATCAGTACTGTAACAGTGGGTGCGTATATTTCCTCATTTACCCCTGTGGCTGTTGGGAGATTTTGAAACCCAACTATAGCTTCCCCTCGTTTGGACTCCATGGTGGGTGGGGGGGGGTGAGGAAATGAAGAATTCTAATTTGTATGTGTACTACAAATTTACAAAGATCTAGCTCTCTCCCTGACGACCTACGCAATCCCCCAACCATTCCCTCTGGAACATCACATGTCACTCTGGAGCCTTTCCAGCTTCCAAAGGGCAAGAATGGGAATCGTAATGGTTCCTGGGCTCCCAAACCAGGTAAGAAGGGGAAAAGTCCTCCTCAGTCCACTAAGGAAATCTTACCTGGTAAATATGAGAGTATTTTTATATAGTAAGTACCTATAGTGAAGACCATTGTGGTGTATCAATCATGGATCTTGATATTTTTGAAGTACATAGGAAAATAGTTGAGGTATGTCAACATGATCCTCGCATCACCCCACAGCGAAATGGTAGCCTGATAGTTGAGGTTTCGTCACCAGATGAGAGTGACAAACTGCGTGTGATATGCAACATCCCTGGGGCTCAAGTTTCATGTTCTCCTCACAAAACCCTCAATCAGTGTAAGGGATTTGTCTTTTCCCGAGACCTGATGAGGTATTCTGAAGAGAAATTGTTAGAAGAACTAGAGAATTTTAATGTAGTGGCAGTAAAACGTTTTAAGAAGAAAGTTGATGGTTTGGGACAGTCGACACCAGCTCTTCTTCTAACTTTTAATACCTTGGTCCTTCCAGAATCAGTTGTTGGCATGGTACCACCTCAAGGTAAAGCCATATGTGCCCAACCCTATGCGGTGCTTCCACTGCCAAGGTTATGGGCATGGAGCCAACTCTTGACGTTTTAAGGAAAATGGACAACCAAGAATATGTGAAAAGTGTGGTACAACAGATCATCAAGGAGATGACAACTGTCCAGGTCCAATATGCTGTTACCACTGCAAAGAAGCTCATGAAGCTTCTTCAAAGCAGTGTAAAAGGTGCAAATTTGAGAAAGAAGTATTGATAATAAGGAGCAAGGAGAAAGTTAGTTTTCCAGAGGCAAAGCGACGTGCCCGTGTGCTGTTTGCACAACCAGGTAAATCATTTGCTTCGGTTCTGGCTCATCCTCCTTCCCACCAACCCTTGCCCTGCAATGCTTCTTACACCACACACTCTGTCACTTCTTTTAAACCTCAATCCCCAATTGCTGAAACTGCCTCTGGTGAATTCCACCAGAAACGGAGTAGGAGTGAGGGGTCTATTGAGGAGACTCCTCCTCCCAAAGTAAGGTCTTTGGAGCCATCAGGTGAGTCTCCAGAGGCCTCAATGGTGACAGCCCCAGCTGCCACCATACCCACAGGGGCCTCCGCTGCTAGGCAGAATGCCCCTGAAGCAAAGGCTGGGTTTGTCTTGCCCAGGCAAAGGAATCCTGAGTCTATTCAAAAGACTCATTTCAAGGTGGGGTCTTTGGAGCCGTCAGGAAGGGCTCCAGGGGTCTCAACGGTGACAGCTCCAGGGATCTCAACAGTGACAGCTCCAGCTGCCACCACATCCACAGGGGCCTCTGCTGCTAGGCAGAATGCCCCTGAAGCAAAGGCTCAGGTCCGTTCTTTGCCCAGGCAAAGAAATCCAGAGCCTGTCAAAAGGAAGCCTGTGGAAACTAGTTCCATGGGTAAACAACCCCTCAAAGACTCTCCCAAGATCCTGGAAAGGGACAGCCTAAAGGTGTAGGGGAAACCTTGACCACAGGTGCTGCCCAAAAACCTTATGAAAATAGTTTAAAGAACTGGATTTCCCTAATCCAAAGGAACTGTCAGGGAATTCATGCAAAATTGGGAAGAACTGCAACATCTGATAGCTTCATGTAACCCAGTTTGTGTATGCCTACAAGAGATTATGACCAGGGAAAATCATCCGATTTCCCTGAGAGGATTCCAAATTCAAGCCCATTATGGGACCTGTCAATTGTCTCACCTGATTCACAGATGAATTTCACTTGGCAGGTTATGGAAGACTTACATGGAAGCGACCATTTTCCAATACTTTTGGAGGAGGTGAATGGTATTTTCCAGCCAATGGAGTGCAGAGATGGCGACTTGAACATGCGGACTGGAATCTTTTTAGATCAACTGCAGTATTGCATAGATCTGTGAATGATTTCCAGTGTGTTCAAGATGCTGTTAATCACTTCACATCACGAATTCACCTTGCAGCAGAAGCATCCATTCCCAAAAGTAGCGGCCATTACCGTCGACCTCCAGTACCATGGTGGTCTGATGAATGCCAACAAGCTGTCAGAGCAAGAAAAGCTGCATTAAGGCAGTTGAAACGACGCCCCAGTGATGTAACCTTGATCCATTACAAAAAGACCCGAGCCAAAGCCAGGCGAGTGCTAAAGGAGGCCAGACGTCACATGTTAGCAGTCTTCTTTGACCTTGAAGAGGCTTATGATACTACTTGGAAGCACGGCATACTCAAGAAGTTGTATGACATTGGTTTAAGAGGAGCATTACCTACCTTCATACAAAACTTCCTTGCTAACAGGAAATTTAAAGTTCGGGTGGGAAACAGTTTCTCTAACCTGGAAGATCAGCTGGAAGGGGTCCCACAAGGGTGTGTCTTAAGTGTGACCCTTTTGCCATTTCTATAAATGACATTGTAAAAGGGTTTTTCCAAGTTCTGTCTCATGTAAAACTGTATGTGGATGAATTTACACTGTACTGCTCAGGAGGAAGCTTACAGGATGTGCAAGGACACATGCAGCTGCAATAAATCAGGGTTTTACAGTGGACAACATTTCTTGGGTTCAAATTTTCCCCAAGCACGACCTTGGCTTTGCATTTCCACAAACAGTGGAAAAATTCCATCCTTCCCTCTTTTTTGGAGCAAACCTAATGCAATTTGTCCAAGAGGTGAAGTACTTGGGTCTAATTTTTGACTCAAGGCTTACATGGGTGCCTCACATCAAACAGTTGAAAGTAAAGCTACAAAGCACTTAGTATTTTGCGGGTTCTTTCCCAACTATCTTGGGGTGCAGACCACACAACGCTTCTGCGGCTTTACCGAGCGCTTATTCGTAGTAAGCTTGATTATGGATGAGAAGCTTATTCATCTGCAACTCCCACTGTCCTACGGATGTGAGACTCGGTTCATAATGAAGCTCTCAGAATCTGTACTGGGGCTTTCAGGTCTTCACCTGTGGAGTCCCTGTATGCTGAGAGTGGAGAACCATCTCTTTCATTACACCGAGAATACATGAACCTGATTTACTAACGAGACTACAAAGGATTCCAGGATCTCCTACATCCAGATTGGTTTTTCAACCCCTTTAGGATAGCCGATCCTATGGTAGGAGAATGAGGAATCTTGTGGAAGATCTTAATTTAAAACTCTCTAAGGTTCTGGCTGTTGGGAAATTCCCCAATTTCTGCCTTGGACTAATCAAGTCGAGCTGGATTTTGGTCGGAATTGGGAAAAAGGGGGAGATACGAAGCAAAGTCCGAGAGAAATTTCTTCAGCTCATTTCTAAATAAACCCGGGGGTCAGATCAAATTTTTAAAACAGATGGTTCAAAATCTGAAAATGGCGTGGGTTTTGCAGCAGTGAGCAGAAGGAAGACTGCATCTGGCAGTCTTTCTCTAGCAGCCTCGATCTTTACTGCAGAGTTACATGCCATCCTTACAGCAGTTAAGATGACTAGAGATCTTACCAACCATTCTGTTGTGATATATTGTGACTCTTGTAGTGCCTTCCAAGCAATCAAGAGCTTAAACTCATCACATCCAGTAGTGAGGGAGTTTCAAGATTGGCTTGCACTGATGTCAACACGTAAAAAGATAACTCTATGTTGGGTGCCAGCGCATGTTGGTATCAGTGGGGAATGAGCGAGCTGATCAGAAGGCCAAGGCAGCTACCACTTAGCCTTGTGATGCTCGTTTTCCTCTCCCACACACCGACCTGAAACCCAGCATCAGAAGTTGTCTTCGTGATAAATGGAGGGAACAATGGAGGCATACCTCCAGAAACAAACTGCGAGAGATTAGGGATGACCTTGGCAGTTGGGTGACTAGCATCCATCGCAACCGAAAAGTGGAAGTTGTATTAAAAAGACTAAGAATCAGGCACACAAGACTGACTCATGGACCAATGATGGCTAAAAATGAAGCACTTTGAGGATGCCAAGAGCCTTAACGATCGCACATGTAGTGGAAAGATGTGCACATTCTCAGACCAAAGACGTATGTACTTGTCTCCCCATATTCACTGAAAAAAGTATTGGGGAAGGTTGGGCATAGAGGGTCTTATTAATTTCCTTAGGGAGACTAATATTTTCAATAAAGTTTAATTATGCATAATGTCTATGCAATAATTTTATGCACTTAGAGCATGATATTTATGCTTTGATTTTTAATCTATTTATTGTTATTTGTAAGATATTTATTGATAGATTTTTAAAGTTTTAAACATTTTAATATTTCTAGTTAACAAGGTATTCGCCGCTAATGACCTTAACTGTTGACGTGGCAGATAATTTTAAATAATCAATCAATCCTTAGCCACCCTTTGGGGTTAATGGGCAGTACGGCGGAGGTAGGCCTTGCCAAACCCACCTCCCCCCAGAAACTCACCACAACTATGGAAAAAAGGGGTATGGTGGGGGGAAGGATGCTGTCCCTCCCACCCAGCAAGTGAAATGGGCCTCGTTGGGCAGGGAAAAGTTAGGGCGTGGGATGGGAACGAGAGTTACTGTCCCACCTTGCCCTGGCAGGTGCCAAAACCCACCATGATCAGTATGAGTGGGTACACCTACTACTGCTTGGGCCACGGAGATGGTCATCACCCCCAGGGAGTAGCCATAGCCATCTCCAGCAGACTTTAGCCCTCAGTAGTTTGGTAACAGCAGTTGATTAGGGATTATGGCATTGAGACTGAAGCCTGTTTTTTTGGGTTCATGCATCTTTTTGCTATGTACACTCCTACTGATGTTTTCCAAACTTT
>NC_051422.1:25167530-25170030 GCF_015228065.2 Penaeus monodon
AAGGGGGCCCTAGCCCGGAGGGAGAGGCGAAGCTGACCTTACCGCGTCGGGTGCTTAACACGAACTCCCTGAGGCGTAGGTCATCCTCGGTATAAGTAGTGACCGTTCCAGATGCCGGAAGCGATAGAAGCAGCTGGAGGGGGCATGGGGGGAGCGAGGTGAGGTCACCGGACCGGCATGCTACACTGTACCTGTACATTGCTCGGCCACCTACTCACGCCTCACCCTCGAGGCGTCTTAGATTTGCCTCAAGGGTGACCTAACCTGGTTGGTCATCTCGTTCTCGCGTGCGTTGTCCTGGTGCATCTTCGGGGCTGCTCGTCCCTGTCGTCCTCATCCTCCTGGTCCTCGGTGTAGTCTGTCTGTCCTCGATGTCCACACGTCCTCGAAAGTCTCGCACAGGTCCTCCTTGACTTCGGATTCGTCTAGACCTCCTCGTAGTCCTGGTCCAGGTCTAACTCGGCGGCGTCTTCATCCACACTTCCTCACAGATCTCGTCCAGGTCCATCTCGGTGGTTTGCTCGTCCTCGTCCTCGTAATCTTCATCTGGATCAACGGGCGTCAGGGGAGGGGTGGCATCTCGGGGCGGCTGATACCTGCGCTACGAGCTCGAGGAGTTGACCAGATCTGCAGGCATCCACCAGGCTTCGCCCATGCACAGCATCCTGGGGCGACTGGTACCTGCGGCAAGTTGCTAGTGCTTCGCTGGACCTATGGGGAGTCCGGCAGGCAGTGCCCATCCACTACATTATGGGACGGCTTAAACCCTGCTCTGATTACATCTGGCCGCAGGCCTATGGCGATCTTCCGATGACCTCCTTCTCACAACATCCTAAGGGTCCTTCATCGGTGCCGTGTTGGTCTGACTGCAATATATAGTCGGGGAACCAGATCATACACGTAAGGACCAGAATAAGAGAAAAAGAAAGGCAACAGAGAAGAGGGGGTGTTAAGTAGCTAGCAGGTTATTTATAAAAAAAAAAAAATGCATTTTTTAATGTTGTTTTTTTATTTATTTTCGTCTTTTTTTCATTTTGTGTTTTATTTTCACAAAGATAAAGAAGAAAATAGAAGAGGGAGACGTCAGTAACGATCCGCATGGACCTGGCTTGAACTACCAACCGTCTCTGCTAGATATGAGAATAGATAAGGGAAACGACAACGGCAATCCGCAAGGATTTACTTGAACCACTGTCGTCACACAGAGAAGAAATAAATGTAATTTGCACATCACATCATGTAGGAGTCACTCATCACGACTGACAAAATCTTTATGCTGGCACTAAGACAGCAACCAACCTTATTAATGAAAAGGTTCAGTGTCTTTTGTCCTGCGTGTGTGAGTGAGGTGAGTGTGTGTGTGCATGCGTGTGTGAGTGACAACTAGCATGAATGAGAGGGAAAGCGAGAGTGACCTCACACAGAGAATGAATCACAAACGCGAATATTAACGTTCACTATAACAATACTGAAGTTAGCAATGCTAGTTATTTAAAATTATTTCAACTACCACATTGAATTCAACATTTAATGATATGCGACAGAATGTATGCATGAATGAATGGTGATGTGAAAAAATATGTTCGCTAACTTTTTAGCAAGCAAATCTTCTCGGGGTCAGAAATCTAAACTGCCGAGGTACATGTCTAGCTATGCATGTGAACTTCATCGCTGGGGGGATGCTATACCCAAAATGCCGTACGTTGACTGAAGCGAGTCGAGCCAGGAAAATCTATAAACTACCTGCTCTTTTCTGCATATCTGTGATGGGCGCTCGCGAAATATTTAAAGTATCACGAATCACACAAACACTTGGGATATACCCTAAACTTGCAAGCAACTTCAAGAGACTGAGAAAGGTGTGATTAATAAGCGAACAATGATTCTAACTTAAAACCTAGTCCTACATTAATTAACGGACGTAACCACGGGTCACACCGACTTAAAGTTGCCGATCAAACAAATAACTTTGGTGTATTGTACCTACTTTCGAACGACAGAACGCAGATTTATTAGGCGTTTACACAACCCCGGGGCAAAATTGAGCAATCCTGGGCACTATGATATGGAGGAAGATCCTATGCTATATTCAAAATAATACATTTTAATGAAATTGTGTTACACGCTCCATTCTAGCGACGATAGAACGTATCACCAAAAAGCAATGTAACAATTCTATGGTTAACCTCCAAGGCGTCAACAACACAACAACCAAATTACAAGGCATCAAGCGGTCATCTTGACCCTTCCCACGTCGCCACCGACCGGGAAAAGAGAAAGTGAGGTCAGGTCAAGACGGGAAAACAACCTTTTTCTCATCCAAAGTGACCACAAGCGAAAGAAAAGGGACGGTCAGGTAGGGGCGAGGGGAGGAACGAGATAAAATGAAATGATATTCGTGAGAAGATAAAATCACGAATGCGTTAAATTCGTTGCAGATGAAATAACATAAATCTCTAAAAACGAGAGAAAATAATTACTTACTTAACTAACGAACAAT
>NC_051422.1:25179354-25181854 GCF_015228065.2 Penaeus monodon
CACTGACCGCTACCACCGGAGCACAGTACCCACTCCAGTCCGACTCATCCACGAAAACTAGTCCATATTTACTAGTCCAGATCCTAGCACACCTGATTTTGTACTTGGCCTTTGTTAATCTGTTTATTTTGTTGTTATAGATTGTCAGTTTACTTTGTTGTTCGCTGTTTATATGTTTATGTATAAATAGTTTGTCTCTTTCTCTGTATTTTTATGTATATTTTCAGCGTCAGTCTGCATGAAAATCAATAAATCCATTATTATTATTATTATTATCATTATTATTATCACACACACACACACACACACACACACACACACACACACACACACACAACACACACACACACACACACACACACACATATATATATATATATATATATATATATATATATATATATATATATATATATATATATATATATATATATATATATATATACACACATATATAAACACACATATATATATATATTATATATATATATATATATATATATAAATATATATATACATATATATATATATATACATATATAGACAAATATACATATATATATACATAGTCTATCTATCTATCTATCAATCTATCTACCTATCTATCTATCTATCTATCTATCTATCTATCTATCTATCTATCTATCTATCTATCTATCTATCTATCTATGCATACATAAATACATACATACATACATTTATATTATAATATATATAATATATATATATATATATATATATATATATATATATTATATATATATATATATATATATATTATACATGTACTAAATAAATATATATATATATATATATATATATATATATATAATATATATATATATATATATATATATATATATATATATATATATATATATATATATGCACACATATGCACACATATATAAAGACCATTTACATATATGTGTTTGTGTGTGTGTGTGTATACAATATATATATAATATATACATATATATATATAATATATATATATATATATATATATATATTATGTATTTATGTATATATATATATATATATATATATATATATATATATATATATATATAAAAACATAAATATATATATATACATATATTGTATATACACACACACACACACACAAACACATATATGTAAATGGTCTTTATATATGTGTGTATATGTATACACATATAAATGCACACATGTACATACATTTTTACATACACACCGTACGCTTTGCCGCTTTAACCAACTTTTGTACCTACTGACCGAGTGAAAGGCACTTTTTCCTTGTGGTCTTACAATATTGCAGATTACTGATAAAGGCTGATGGAGCGTCTCGCTGATATAGATGAGATCTCTACACTTAAGTGGAGGTTCTCTAGTTTTACGAAAGGTAGAAGGTAGCACAAATTCTTTAGACAGCCAGCGGAAGGATCCATTTCGAGTTCTGAAGCAGCTTGGTCTTGTTGACCACGGCACATTGAAGATGCAGCAGCCTCATCGGGTCCATGCAAATCCGCTCAGGCCATATGTTTCCGTATTACTTTGTGATAGAGGGACCAGTTACCGCATCTGCCAGAATCCAGTGAAACACTTAGAGACAGTAAGAATGGAAACCGCATTCGTAATGAACAACTTTATATTTACTCAGAACGTGGGGTTGATATATATTTAGTATTGCTCTTGCTGTGTGGATAGTTTAAGTACTTAAGTATTTGTTTGTGACTGTTTAAGCTTATGGTCATTTGTGTACTCCAAAGTTCTTAATTGCTTTCTAATGAGCTTTAGTTCTCACTCTCTTTTATATAAACATTTTATCTTTTGTTTCTTTGCATACGTCTTATTTCCCCCAATTTGTTTTAAAACTCAATTTATTCTAGTCTTGTTCATTTAGTTTATTCCTTTGGCTTGGAAAATCATCTTGTGAATCACTTAGCTTGCACAAGTTAAAGTGTTGGCAGTTCTTTTACACTAATCACCAACTCAAAATATGTGAATATATGCTTATATGTACTGGCACAACGCTCAAGAACATGATTCAGACTGTTCTCAGACAGTGGTGTGTGCTCCCGCCCCTGAGGGCAACTGTAGTGTACCCTGAGGTCCCCCTGGCTCTGAATTTATACGAGCACATCTACTTACACGATTATAAAACTGGAATATAACTTTGATCACTTGATTTAAACTTTATTTTCAGTATCTTCAAAGATATTTATTGATCATGTTATCACAATAGATCATCCATTTATTTACCATTTTCATACATTTAATATAATTTCCATATCTATTTCTCCACTTAATAATTTAGGAATTCGTGGATCTGCTCCTGCTTAGAACCACATGTTCATGTCTATAGCAAAATTATATCTTACTTTATTGGTTATTATCTTTACATAAAAATTGACTGGCTGGACTGCAGTATAGGATTATTATTACACAACTATATGTTACAAAAATATCACTCATGCCATAGGAAATACTCGATGGCTGTTCTTTCATACATGCGCCA
>NC_051422.1:25200600-25205600 GCF_015228065.2 Penaeus monodon
TATAATATATATTTTTTAATATATAATATATATATAATATATATAATACGTATATGACATTTTTGGAAATTAAAAAGTGTGTGTACACACAAAAAAACCCACCACAAAACCACACACACACACACACACACACACACACACACACACACACACACAACACACGCATATAAATATATATATATATAAGTATATATTTTAATTTATATAATTTATATAATATACATTTATATTTATTTTAATTATATTTTATTTACTTAATAGATATATGAATAAAACATATATACACAGTAAAAATATACAAATATAATTGTAATAAACTAAAAAATTAAACAACACATCAAAACACAAACACAAACACACACACACTTCTCCCTCTCTCTCCACACACACACAACAAAAACCCACCCCACACAACACACGCCACACCGCACCAACACACACAAAAACCCACCACAACACAACACACACACATATATATAATATTATAATATAATATAATTATATATATAATATATATATAATTATACACACACACACACACCCCAAACACCCGCACACCACGCACACACACACACACACACGCATATTAAAATATTATATATTTTAAAATTTTAATATAAAAATTATATATGGGTAATTGTTTATATAGAAAATATTAAAGTATATTATATATTTTATATTTTTTTACATATAAGGGCATATAGGAATATATATCAATATTACACATGTTTTATAAATATCCCAAACTTCCCCATTGTATATATATATATAATATTTTTGCTATATATATTTATATAGTTAATATAAATGTATTTTAGGTATATATGGGTTTTATATATAAATCCCTAAATAGATATAGATATGTGTGTGTGTGTGGCACACAAACACACACGCGCCCCACGTACGCACCACAAAAAACACACACACACAACAATCTATAGCATTATTAGGTTATAATAAAACTAATATACATATTATTTTTTAAAATATAACAATAATATAATATATATAATTAAATATATATTATATTATAATATATATATATAAAAATACTAAAAAACTCTCCCTCTCCTATCACCTCCTCTCTCTCTCTATAAATAAAATATATATATATATATTATATATATATTTTAATATATATTATATATATATATACTAATAAAATTTAAAATATAAAAAAATATATATAAATAATATTTATATATAATAAATTATATAATATATTATATATAATAAATATATATAAAATATATATATATATATACAACTTTAATTATATATAAAAACTATCCCACCCCACTCAACACACACACACACAACACACACACACACCCCACACACAAAACACAAAACACCACCCCAACACACAATATATATATATATATATATTAATATATATATATTTATATAATATATAAAATTTTAGGGTGTGTGTTTTTTTTGTGTGTGTGTGTGGTGTGTGTGTGTGTGGGTGTGTATGTGGCAATATATACATATACTTTTATATTTTTATACACATGATTTACACACTCACTACCCCACACACAACACCACACCCCAAACACACACACACAAGATTTATATTAAATAAATATATAAAAATAATAAATATAATATTATAATATAAAAATTATATATATATGTATATATATATTTACATTTTAAAAACATATGTAAAATGAAAATAATAGTAAAATCATCATTCATCAAAGGGCTAACCCCCGACGGGGGGGCATGGCCGCACCCCCCTTCCTTCCAGCCACGAGGATCCCTCGAGGCGATTTCCCCAGGCAGGCACAGGGGCCCATCCTAATTCTCGCGACAGGTCTCGTGAGTTTGCCCAACCCATGATCTAATGGGGAGTCCCACAGGTCTCCCCCACCCAGGGTTGTCTCGCAGAGAGAAAACCTGGGGAAAGGTTTCGTCCATAGGGGGGCGAGCTAGGGGCCATATACCCGGAGTTGGCGACCCCGGTTTTATAAAAAAAAAAACGGGGTCCCATGCCAGTCTCACGGGAAAAACCCCCGGGTTGGGACACGTGGCCCTCCCAAAACGGGTTACCCCCATAAATCCGGCAAAAGGGACTTGTTACAAAAGGCATCAAGGCGGGGCCCCAAAGGGGCACTGGATAGGTCCAGGTTTCGCTTCCAAGAGAAAAAACGGAAGTATAAAGGGCCCTTGAAGACACCACCCTTGGCCCCTTTCCCCTAGGTATAAACATCCCCAAAATGCTCTTGTTGACCCGAGTTCATGGCTCTGTTGCCAGCCCAAAATTCCCGGTTATGACTTCCTGGTTGACAACCCGGGAGATATGGACTACGCAAACCAAGGTATGTAAAACTTTTTGTGACTTCAACTTCCTCGCCGCAAGCATGGATCGACTAAAGGGGTTTCCCCAAACCCAAGCCCAAAATCCTAAATTTTGGGGGTCTTGGTCCAGGAGCCCTTAGGCCGGGGGCTTTGTCATTGCTAAATGCATCAAGACCCGCCACCAGGCTCCAAGGACCAGATAGGATGGCAAAATGTCGGAAAAAGTCAAGGTTGAGCCCTTTTGATATTGCCTAGTGTCTGCCCATTACCCAAGCCATACAAGTGTAAAAAGTGGGGGGCAAGGACACACCCTTTGCCCACCCTAAATTTTAAAGGGGGAAGAAGTTCGACATACCCCCACCACTTTTTAAAAGCACCCCCCCCCAGTACCAGTATAGGGCTTGCTATCGGGCCCCAAAATCTGTTTTGGAATTCCCCTGAGCCTCAAGTTTCTCCCATAGCGATTCCCAAATGCACCGATTTCAAACGCCTTTGAGGTCGATTAGGCGGGCGAGAACCCAGACCAAATCACGCCCCCGGCTTTTCCACAATTACTCGAAGGGGCTAGATACGGTCTATTGTGGATTTGCCGGGGGAAAAATTTCCAAAAGGCCCCGGTCTCTGGTCCCTTCAGTGGGGGGTTGCGGACCCGTTTCAGGGGAATGGGGCGAAAAACCTTCCCTGGTATGCTGAGCATTTAATGCCAGGTAGTTCCCTACAGTCCCATCGACCCCTTTTCCCCCTTCCAGAGAGGGATGCCACCCCCTCAGCAGGCCGGGGAAAAAATGGTCCCAAGACTGCCAAATGGCAGCCCGGACTGTATGCAGGCCCCGACCCCAAGGGGTTTCACCCCCCCCTTTTAGAAAATTCAGCAGGGATATCCCATACCCGCGGGTTTTCCCACTTTTCAGTTTGGGAAATCCCCCGCCTAACCTCTTTTGGGGAGGGGGTTTCCTCACTGATGGAGGGGTTTCGGCACAGGACTGCAACTCGCTTGCATCCAAGAAAAACGGGTTGGAGGCCCAACCTGGTACAATGTTAAAATACTCAGCCCAATTTCACGAACCCAAATGTCTGGGGATGATGTCCATCCGCTGATTGGACTGAAATCATCTGTGAGGGGGGCTTGGGGATCATTTTTCCCCAGGGGGGGGAAAGCGGGGCCCGAAGGTCTTTTTACCAAAAAAAGGGCCCTTTAAAATCCTCAGAAAGTTCCTGAGGGGATGTCTTGCCCCTTCTCAGCAGTGTCCGACCCCCACACACAGGGAACGACACAAAAATTTGTTTTCCCATTCACCCGGGCCCTTTGGCGACATGTTCAGTGGCCTCAAATTTTTCTCCAGGGGGGAGGTATTCTCCTTGCCTTTGGGGGTACCCCAAATTGACCCCTGAGGTTCGAGGGGTTAGCACTTGAAGGACCCCACAGACCCAAACGGGGTCCTTTCAGGTTGCTGGTTTCTGTGAAGGGGTCAGAGACTGCCGTGAAACGAACCCACAGGCACATCCCCTCCCTTAGTTGTCCAAGTGAAACACCTTAGGGTGGGACTGGAGGGACGGGGGTTTTGAAGTGGGCCCGGGAGGGTAGCCCCAAAAACCGGCCCATTTTGGGGCGGGTGCCACAGAACTCGGCACCCGGTAAAACCCTGCGTTCTGGAGGATCCCCCACGGGGTGGGCAAGAAAGTGGGGCGACTCCTTGGCCACATACCCGATCGCTGTACCAATCCAGGATGTGGGTTGGAGCGCTGGGGACCCGGGCCAGAGATCCTCATTTTTCTGGGACCTAGCAAAGCCCGGAAAAGGAGGCTATTCCCCGCTGCTGGGAAACAGCTCCCGAGCCCCTGGGGGCCGACAGGGCATCTGTAGCCAGTCGGTCACAGCCCGGGTACCGCATTTAAGTCGCCCAGAACAATGGAATGTCTCGCCGGGGGAAATCGTCTGCCACAGAGGGGAGTTTGGGGGTTTGAAGCCCCTTCACACGGTTTTTTATTACATTTGGGAGGAGCGTATACAGCAAAAAGAGACAAAAAGCCAAAAGATGCTTCCAGTCTCAATGCCCCTGATACGCTCATCAACCGGTGTCGCCTCGACTACCGCGGGCTGAAGTCGACTGGAAAATGGCTATGGCTACACCCGGGGGGGTGGTGACCATCGCTGCGACCCGACCCAAATGTAGGTGTAACCACCCACACTGATCGTGCCACACCAGTTTTTTTCACCTCTGAGAGGGCAGCCACCTCAACTCCCAGGCCCCTTCAATTTCCCCCGATAGCAGAGGGAACCGCTCTCCCGCCGCAAGGGGCCCGGGTGTTTCCCAAAACGCCTAACCCCGGGAAAGGGACGCCTGAGATTAAGGGCCCCGGGTTTGGGCAATCCGGGTGAAAGCCACCTCTGCCGCCCCCCCAACCAAAAGCCCCGAATAAAGGGGGTGTGTTGATACAACACACACCCCATTTTAAAATTATATATTATAATAATTTTATTAAAAATTTTATAATATTATATAAAATAAAACACATAAACCATGTATTACATACAACAACCCCATAAAACAACATAACCCAAAAAAACAAAAAAAACAAATAAAAAAAACATACATACAAAAAATAATACAAAAAATAATACACACTCCCCAAAAAATTTATATATATATATAAATATATATAAATTTTATAATATAAAT
Source organism: Penaeus monodon (assembly GCF_015228065.2). NCBI lineage: Eukaryota > Metazoa > Arthropoda > Malacostraca > Decapoda > Penaeidae > Penaeus > Penaeus monodon. The sequence continues at coordinate 25,205,592 of NC_051422.1, forward strand.
ATATATATA
>NC_051422.1:25220600-25228100 GCF_015228065.2 Penaeus monodon
AAGTGCATACTGCTCTCTCTGGGAGCAGTCGTTTAATATACGCATGGGTCCGACTTTTTCCACGGGGTACAGAACGTCCATGTAAGATCTTAGTTATAGGTATGTTCAGCTGAGCTGTGTTACTTGTACCCATGGATATGAGTATGAATCGGTGTTGTCATTCAAAGTTAGCTCCTCTATTCTGTGTTTTAGTTGTCTTTGGAACTCTGTACAATGGAGGGGTTCTCTAATAGATTTGACACTAAATGTGGTATTTATGTATATTCTTTCGTAAACAGAAGGTAAATTAAGTTCTTTTCTCATATTCACAATCCTTGTTGTTCTAGGGGTGCCAAGAATGATCCTCATGGTTTTATTTTTTTTACAATTTCTAAACTAGTCAACTCTGATTCCTTGAATAATACTAGGTGCAATGTATGATAATCTATGACTGACCGTAGGTGTGACAAGTAAAAGAGTCTTGCAATACTGACATTGATATTATGGTCTTTTAAGTGGCTTCAGCCGCTCAGGTTTTTGATGAACTCTGCATCATTGACAATCATCCCGAGGTACTGATGGCAAAGTTCAATGTCATTTATGTGAAACCTTGACAGAGGGATTGTCTTTGGGTTAAGTACCTTGTTTTTTCAGTTGAGATAATCAAGCCACACTCAACAGCCCTTGTTGAAAGTATATCTAGTATTGCTTGCATTCTCTCATCGCATGAGGATTTAATGCAAATATCATCGGCATAACAAATACTGAGTCACTGCCCTCAAGTGGTATATTGCATAGTAATCCATACATCAGGATATTAAATAGCATGGGACTAAGTATGCCTCGCTGAGGTGTGCCGAGTTCAGATACTTTTGTAAGAGTACTCTTAATGCCCCTGAAGAGAACCTGAGCCGATCAATTCGATAGATACATTTGAGTCCATATTAACAGTTTTCCCTGAATATCAAAACTAGCTAGTTGCTCGAGGATGATTTCTCTATTTGCAATATGAAAGGCAGATTTAAGATCAAGAAATATGGTTTGCATGAATAAGTACTCTGGAAAACAGTGCTGACTGCTATGCCCGGGGAGAAATCCATACAGTCTGGGGGATAACTTGGCATTTATGCAATACATAAGCCTGTTCAGAATTATTCTCTCAAGTACTTTGCACAGACAGGAGGTCGAGGAAATGGGCCTGTGTTTGCCAGTATTGGGTTTAAGTATAGGAGTGATTAAGCTTTAAGTCCAGGAGTTTGGGAGGATTCCTTGTAATAGGATGAGTCTATACAGGTGTAAAAGTGGGTTGCCTGGTACCTGAGCAGTGTCGCAAAGGACACTGTAAATAATGCCATCCTCGCCAGGGGCGAGGATGGCATTATTTAATTATTTAATTGAGTTAATTGCAGCACATCCTATTGCTATATTAAATTCTAAACTATTTTCGAAATTTAATTAATTTTTTATCCCTTGTGGAAGTGAGTTTAACTGAGAATCCCGCCCACTGCACTGTATTTGTGGACTGTAGAACTGCAGCGTTATGAGAGCTTTGCCTGTCAGCCTATTAATTTTGTCCACACGTCAGCTACAGAAGTTTGACTATTGATACTTTGCAAGAATTGTTTCCAGTGTTTACTACGAATCTGAGCTTTTTATTATATGATTTACTTGTTGGCTATAAGAAAAATGCAGAAATTTTCTGTCGTCTTATTATCTTTGTAACAATTAAAAAGCTCCTGGGACCCGTTTATGTTCCTTGGCCAGAATTCCCATCCACATTTGGGGGATGGGAGGCCTGGGGCCTCTTTTTCTTCGAGAGTTTTCGTAACATACCCATGTGTTATAGTAGTCAGTGACAAAAAATGATTAGATCCTGAGAGAAAAATTTTAAAGTTGTTTTTTCATAGGTGTTTACCCGTCATAGACCCCTGCCTTGAAGTGATGCTCTAGGCCCCGGGGGGATAATTATTCTGAGCCTAGGTGATTAGGGGCTGAGTTGCTGTCTACAGTGTAGTCGTTCGGATTGCAAGGTGGTCATTAACTCTCGTACCATGAAGTACAGACATTAACATAAAAATAAATTTTTGCCACAAAAAAAGTAATCTAACCTGCCACTCCCAAATGAGTCTCTGCTTCTGGGTATATTTCTGTCAGTGATTTACTATTTATAAAATCCTTGAATTCTTCCCCCATTTCTATACGCTGGTTTTCTCCAAAGAGTGGATGCCCTGCATTGAAGTCGCCCATGCATAACGTGGGTTGGTTGTAAAAAAATGGAGAGAGAACTAGACAGAAATTTAGAGTATCTGGCATATACATTATACAGTGAAACATATCCTGAGGCAGTCTGGATTTTTAAAAAGATGAAATGAACATCAGTGTCTCTGATTTTTTTTTTACTAATTTTTGTGGCAGTTTTACCTTCACATATCACAGTCAGTCATGGCTGTATTCACATATGAATAATATCCCTTAATTGCATGTGCTTTTCATCTTAGCAGCGGCAGGAAAAGGTTCTTGCACGCAAATAACATCAACATATTATTTACGGATGTAAAACTCTAGGACATTCAGCCTAGGCGTAAAACCACACATATTCCATGATATGGCTTTGATTCTGCATTTATCCATATGTAAATAGTGCTTTATTAAGCAATCTGCACTTCATGCTGTTTATACTCTAATATTATTAATTATAGTTTCACATCAGAAACATAAAATAACTTTATGATTATGTATTTCTTTAAACAGAGGGGTAGTCGTAAACTTAAAAGTACTTTTAAATCATTTCAAACATTCGGTCTTAGCTTTGTTCCACTTCTGAGAACAGTCCCTGCGGTTGCTGTGCCAGATGCACCCTTGGGGGCTGGCTGCATCAAATGGACTCGATGTCACCGGGATCCTGATACTGTTCGTGGCTGCTCTCAGTGCTGACACGCCCACTCTGGTTATCAAAAAACTGGCGATCTGACGTCAATTCTCCTCGTTCGTTTTTTTTAGCACTAATGGTAACACTAGTATCACGATGATGACAGTCACTTTTAATTTTTTCCATATCCTGTTTCAGTGTCGTTATTTCATTAACTTATTGTTTTGTTCTTTCAGAGATTTCCTTTAGAAAATTCAAGCACATTTATTCACCTTTGGGCAGCTGGGGTGATGTCACTTCTGCCACATGGTTGTACGGGGGATACCCCCCCTAGACCTGCGGTCATGCACAACCAGTTGCGTGTTCGGTGGCCTCTGCACTCCCCACTCGCCGGCAGCCACAGGAAATCTATGCAGCGCTTCCCAGCACACTGGCTATCTATGGGTTGGGAGGGCCGAGCTTGGTCACTCGCGGACGGTGCTGGGACCACAGGGTTTTTGGAGGGGGAGGGGACAGGTCAGGGAGGGGATGTGCACCCCCAGTGCCAGGCAGTCACACCTGTCATTCCACAACCTGAAGCATAATGGGAAAAAGATTTGTGCATCTATAGTACTCACTCCTTCTGTAGTGTAGTGAATGACCACCGCAAGCCACCAGATGTAAGCGAGTCCCCAGATGTGAGCGACACATGAGTTGGGAGCACCACTTCGACAGATGTAAGCTTGACGAGAGATGGACTTGGTGGGTCAGTGAAAAGAGGTTTAGCTTGCTGGTTTATTCTTGAAGACAGATATGAGGCCCCCAAGAGCCCCCTGTGTCCCCGGGTGGAGGATGAGGTGGTGGAGCTGGACCCTGTGTGGCTTGGCCTGTCTGCCGTGTCTTTCTCCCTCTGTCTTACAGACATGTCCTTTTATGCGGCAGTTCCCTTCGAGGACGGATGTTTTTTCCTGTGCAAAAAAAAAAAGCCGGGCGACATCTGCGTCCTGCCCAAAGAAAAGGGCAGCTGCTTGGACGGGGGTGTGAATTTGTACATCCGGTCTTGCGGCCACGCGCAAGGCTCGTCCTCGACCCGACTGTAATGCTTTGAAACGATGCAGTAGAGGTTCTGTTGGGTATTTCTACAGATGGTTCCTGGTGATCCGCTGGTCGCTAGGGTCGTCGCGTGCCAGGGTAGTGAGTGTGGCAGAGGTTTCGCACTGGGGTGTAACATTCAGTACGAGGAGGGAGCACCACTTCGACAGATGTAAGCTTGACGAGAGATGGACTTGGGGGGGTCAGTGAAAAGAGGCTTAGCTTGCTGGTTTATTCTTGAAGACAGATATGAGGCCCCCAAGAGACCCCTGTGTCCCCAGGTGGAGGATGAGGTGGTGGAGCTGGACCCTGTGTGGCTTGGCCTGTCTGCCGTGTCTTCCCTCTCCCTTAGGACATCGGCGGTTCGCTTCGAGGGGGATGTTTATTCCTGTGCGAAAAAAAGCCGGGGCGACATCTGCGTCCTGCCCAAAAGAAGGGCAGCTGCTTGGACGGGGGTGTGAGTGTACACCCGGGTCTTGCGGCCACGCGCAAGGCTCGTCCTCGAGCCGACTATAATGCTTGAAACGATGCAGTAGAGGTTCTGTTAGGTATCTACAGATGGTTCCTGGTGATCCGCTGGTCGCTAGGGGTCGTCGCGTGCCAGGGTAGTGAGTGTGGCAGAGGTTTTCGCACTGAGGTGTAACTTTCAGTAGCGAGGAGGGAGCACCACTTCGACAGTTTGTAAGCTTGACGAGAGATGGACTTGGGTGGGTCAGTGAAAAAAAGGCTTAGTTTTGCTGGTTTATTCTTGAAGACAGATATGAGGCCCCAAGAGACCCCGGGTTGTCCCCAGGTGGAGGATGAGGTGGTGGAGCTGGACCCTGTGTGGCTTGGCCTGTCTGCCGTTTTTCCCTTCCCTCTGCCTTACGGACATGCGGCGGTTCGCTTCGAGGGCGGATGTTTATCCGGGTGCGAAAAAAAAGCGGGGCGACATCTGCATCCTGCCCAAAGAGAAGGGCAGCTGCTTGGACGGGGGGGGAAGTGTACATCCGGTCTTGCGGCCCACGCGCAAGGTCGTCCTCGAGCCGACTGTAATGCTTGAAACGATGCAGTGAAGTTTCTGTTAGGTATCTACAGAGGGTTTCCCTGGTGATCCGCTGGTCGCTAGGGTCGTCGCGTGCCAGGGTAGTGAGTGTGGCAGAGGTTTCGCACTGAGGTGTAACATTCAGTTGCGTGGGGGGTCAATCGTTTTTCAGAAGCTGAAATATAAGTGCCCAGGCCAGTAAAAAGGGCTAAGGAGGAGGATGATAATGTGTTTTTCAATCACCTTACTAATTGCAAGAAAATGAGAGCATAATAAGAACAATTTGTCACAAGAAGAGTAACGTGTCAAGTAAGGTTAAATTACTTAGTGATTCAATAAGGTACCATCTTATTGAAGAGAGAAAAAATTAATTGAATTAGAATTCCATATCTTTGGGGTAAATAGGCAAGTATATATGCTTCGAAACACATAGGCATCTGGCCTGATTTAAATTCTAACAGTGCGCGTCTCGGCGCTTCAATCGTATGAGGGGTAGTGTGCGGTGGGTGCGGGAAATTCCTTCGTTTACGGCCCATGAGCCGGGCTTAAAATTAACTTGGGGTTTGATTGTAACCGAGTAACCCTATATAAAGCATGGTGTCTGCAATGTGTTCCCATTATTTACAACTGGAGCCCACTACCATCAGTACATATTCACCGAATCTTAAACTAAAGAAGCATAAACTCCAGCATTACTGAGGACAAGGGTATCGAACTTTGAGAGGACGTCGTAAAAGAGATTTGGGGTTTAGTTATTAGTCATAGGGATGGCACATAGTAAAATACGCAATCTTAGAGTAAATTCCGAGTAGAGTGGGCAGGTAGGTAGATAAGAGGATAGTCAGGTGATCGAAATCTACGTGTGAACGAGCGACAGATTAGGCACCGCAAGTATGAAAAAAAAAGTGATATAAAGAACGATATAGTGTATAACAAAATATAACAATACACAAAAAAGTAATGAAGTGATTACTAATAGGAATAACATATAAGAGAAAAAATTGATAATTTCATTAATTCGCCCCAAATAAACATGAATAATATGATGAGAGCAGCCAAAAAACAATAATTAATTTAACTCGAAGGTACTCATTTGTTTTTGAGAGAAATGATATACTAAATTGTGCGATCTGAGGATAAAAAATGATAATAGACAGAAAATACTAACACAATACATCAATTATGGGATGGTTAGGGCTGGTGAATGAGGTGTGAAGTGAGGGTGCGTGTCACTTAGGTTTGATCTCAGTGTGTGATTGTGTTAAAAAAAAGACAATGGTTGACAGGGAGAAGTTTTGTAGTATAGGTTAGTAGTGTGCGTTCGTAGAGAGGCGTGTACTTGAATTGAAAAAGGCAATTTGTATGCAAGGTGTGGGTAGGTATAGGGAGGGCAATAGTTTTCTCTGGCACTAATAGGTACCCCTTACTTTTAATAGTGATGAGACATTTTGGTGTGGTAGGTAGAACCTGCCCCTTCATCGCTGTGCTGACGAGGGTTTGTTTCAACTTGGCGAGGTAGGGAGCTTTGATTGGCGAGTGTGGCGGCGTTTTGAGTGCGAGGATACATCTTTAGTGGACTTCGTCTGGTGGGTAGCACAGGCGTGAGTGGTCAGCAACGAAGTAGTAGGAAAAGACATGGTCCGGGTCAGAAGGAGGAGGTAGTAGCGATGGCTGGGCGTTAAGGGAGGCGGGAGGCACTTCGACAGGAGTAGCTTGTCGGTAGATAAGCAATAGGCGTTGGCGAGGAAACATGGGTGGTAGGTGCATTTGCGTCGGCGTTGGAGGTTCTTGAACACTGCTGCCATCGGATTAAGCGGAGTGACCACCACAAGTCACCAGATGTAAGCGAGTAACTACGCAAGTCACCAGAATGTGAGCGACACCTGAGTTGGGAGCACCGCTTCGCCAGATGTAAGCGAGACGATAGAGGACTTGGGTGGGTCAGTGAAAAGGGGCTTAGCTTGCTGGTTTTTTTCTTTAAGACAGATATGAGACCCCCAAGAGACCCCGTGTCCCCGGGGGGAGGACGAGGGGGTGGGGCTGGACCCTGTGTGGCTTGGCCTGTCTGCCTGTCTCTCCTTCTCGCCTTTTTGGACGTGTCCTTTTATGCTCTGGTTCCCTCGAGGGGGCGGATTTTTTATTCCTGTGCGAAAAGAGAAAGCCGGGCGACATCTGCGTCCTGCCCAAGGAGAAGGGCAGCTGCTTGGACGGGGTGTGAAGTGTACATCCGGTCTTGCTACGTATCGTTGACCCTGTAGTACTGCGAGGACACTCCCTGGCAGTATGTTGTTCACCACAACGCCTTACCCTTGCCCGTATTAGCTACATGGCCACTTCCCCTGCAGGTTATAGCAGATCACAGGGATGCCTGAAGGTAATACCTCCAATTTATCCTCCAATAAGGTTGTGAGTGAGCGACATCCTCATACCAGGGGGGGAGGGGGAGGTGTCTCCTCCCACATGGTCGAAGGGAGTACCCACCAGGACCGAAGGGTCGTTGCCGAGGTCCTTTAGCCATTTCTTTTCGGGCGCTTTCATCGTCCTTCAGTAAGTCGAG
>NC_051422.1:25233100-25258100 GCF_015228065.2 Penaeus monodon
ATAATTAGTCACCCTGACAGAAGATCAGCCAGATAAAACAAAGCGTAATTCAAGCGGATGACGCCTTAGGCAAGTGTCAGACGTTGACCCCCCGACCCGGGGGCCGCGGTCCGCCGAGGGCGCAAGGCTTAGCAAACGTTAAGGAATGCGACACCTCTCGATGACACTCAGGCAAGTGCCAGACGAAAGCCTGGAAAAATGCAACAATTATTTGATACATAAAAAAAAGGGGACAGAAAGGATCTAAAAAAAAAGAAAAAAAAGAAAAAAAAGAAAAAAAAAAGAAAAAAAAAAACGCTCCGGGCTAGTACAGTGGTAACGTGTCGGCCTCTCATCCGAGGGGTCGGCGGTTCGCTCACCCAAATAAAGGAGAGAAAAATAAACGAATATAGGAAAACCCCTGTGTATTCATTCATCGATTACAAAAAGGCATTTGACTGTAGAGATACCAGCATTAATGGAAGTTATCCGAAAACAGGGAGTAGGAGGAGGTATAATTTGTAAAATACTGGAAGATATATACAAAGATGGGACAGCAACCATCAAGCTCCACACGAAAAACCGACAAAATTCCAATAAAAAAGGTGTTAGACAGGGCGATCCATCTTACCAAAACTGTTTACAGCTGTCTTGAGAAATATTAAAAAAGCTAGAGTGGAATGGAAAGGGTATCAAAATAGGAGAAGAATACCTAAACAATCTAAGATTTGCAGATGATATTGTTCTCTTCAGTGAATCTGCAAATGAAATGCAGCAACTAATAAACAATCTGAATAGAGAAAGTCTGAAAATTGGTCTTTGGATGAAACAAAAAAAGACTAAGACCATGTCAACTGTATAGGTTCAGTTCGAACAGATACAAGTACAAGGCAACAACTCGTACAGACAAACACAACTAGCAAAGAGGAAATTAAGCGACGCATCAGTCCAGGCTGGAGCGCCTTTGGCAAACACAGTAGCATACTCCTTGTTGTTATGTTTGAAAAGAAAAATATTTAACCAATGGTCCTACCAGTTATGGTCTATGGATGAGAAATATGGACTTACAACCAAATTACCGGAGAGGAAAACTAATAAGTGCCCAGAGAAGGATGGAGCGATGAAGCTGGAAATTAGCTTCAGACATCAGATGAGTGCGACGTGGATCAGGAAACAGAAAAGTAGAGATATACTTGGGAGCATCAAAAAGAAAAAATGACAATGGGCAGGTCATATACATCGGAGACAGGATAACAGATGGACAAAGAATGTAACAGACGGATTATAGATAATATAAAGAGACCAAGGGCCAGGCCAGTGACAAGATGGCGTGACGAAATAATGAAATTTTGGGACCGAGACTGGAAACAAAAAACACAAGACAAGTGGAAAAGATTGGAAGAGGCCTGCAGTCCTGCAATGGACGACTAAGGCTGCTGCGGCGGCTGCGGCTGCGGCTGCACACGCACACACACACACATATATATATACTATATATATGTATATATATATATATATATATTATATATAATATATATATATATATATATATATATATATATATATATATATATATATATATAATATATATAATATATATGTATTTAAGTTTATGTGTGTGTTATACATGTATATATATAATATATAATATATTATATATATATACTATATAATATATATCTATATATATATTATATGTTGTGTGTGTGTGTGTGTGTGTGTGTGTGTGTGTGTGTGTGTGGTGTGTGTGGTGTGTGTTGTGTATGTATATATATATATATATATATATAATATATATATATATATATATATATATATTATATATATATACATATATAGGCCGCGGTGGCCGAGTGGTTAGAGCATCGGAAGCAAGACTGTCACGACGGCAATCTGAGTTCGAGGGTTCGAGTCACTGGCCGGCGCGTTGTTCCTTGGGCAAGGAACTTCACTCGATTGCCTATCTAGCCACTGGGTGGCCAAGCCAGCCCAAGTCAATGCTGTTCCCAAGCCCGGATAAGTAGAGAGAATTGTGCGCGTTGCGTGTGTATTATGTATTGTGCGTGTGAAGATACAACGATTTACAGTTGTCTGTTGTCGTTTGACATGCAGAGTTGAAAAATATGGTACAATTCGAATCCATGTAAAGGACACAACTATACTTCTTGAAATTCCAAAGCTACTAATTAATTTCGAAAGTTAGTTTAATCAAGTCTAGGTAATTAGAAAGTTTGTTAAGCGAAGAACACGAATTCCCAGTTTAGGAAGGCATCTGTCTTCTACCTTCTCCCTCCTCTACAGGTGGCGTGGTTACGGTCAAAAATGATATGGTACACACAGTGTATTTTTATTATCATGGTTTTTGATTTTTTTTATGGAATGATGATGATAGTGATAATAATAATGAATAATGATACTTTAAATAAAGATAAAGATGATTATGATAGTAATATTTTATATATATATAAATATATATATAATATATATATTCATATAAAAAAATATATTTTATATATATATATATATATAATATATATATATATATATTATATATATATTTTATATATATTTTATATAATATATATAATATTATGCCCTTCCTGCCACAAACTGACTTGGGCTAGCTTGCCCACCCAGTGGCTAGGTGACTCGAACGCTCGAAACAGATTGCCGTCGTTGCAGTCTTGAGACTGATGTTCTAACCACTCGGCCGCCGCGGGCTCAAATTATAACAATATTGAAATAATGATAATAATTAAAAAAAAGTTAATAATGATAATAACCCAAAGCTGATGATAATAATAACAATGATTAAAAAAAATAAGAGGATAATTTATGACATTTGGGTAACTTTTTACAGTAATTACATTACTCATTGCATGTAAGTAGCAACATAGAAATCTCTCTCCGCATCACAGTAATTAGCTACACATACTATTTTAATTTACTTATTCCTCTAAAGAAATTTCGAAGGGCAAATGCCAAAAAAGCAAACCAAAGGAAGCTACCAAATTTAAGCGAACTGCGAAAATTTACAACAAAAGAAAGTGAATATTGGGGGCGTAGGTTTCGAGCTAAGTCTGACGCGCAACCATAAAGGGGTTTTAGAGTTAACTTACTAATGGATAATAAATCCAAGGCGGGCTTTCTCTCTAATCGGCGGTAACGCTCAACTCGAGGAGACAGAAGATGGGTTGGCTGACAGATGTATATAAACTGATTTTTAGATAAGAAAAACAATACAGTCACGATACAACATCCATGGGTTCACGCATCAAACCACACACACACACACACACACACCACACACACACACACAACACACCACACACCACACACACACATACACACACATACACACACACTACTGTAAAAGGCTATCATCCTTAGTACAATGGTGAACAAGGGTAGTTAACTTGTTAACGGCTTGACTCTTATTTCTGAGAGTTGACACCACGCAGTATAAGAACACGACATTTTTAGTTATACGGGTTAAGGGCCGCGCGGAGGTCACGGTCAGCTCCCCGGAGAGAGGGCGGAGCGACCTTAGTGCGGTAGTAGCTAGCACGAACTCCCGGTCAAACGAGGTCAGACATTAAAATGTGACCTCCGCCCTCGCTGAGCGGGTGGTTTTTTATTTGGGACCTTTGGATCCACGTGGAAAACAGCCACGTGGTCCCTGGTAACAGAAATAGAATTATCCAACATCCTGTAACAGAAAAGAATTATCCCATCTTATATTGCCCCAATTACATTGGCTTGCCGGGGTATTGATACTGGTTTTTACGGCTAGACTCTTTATTTCTGAGAGTTGATACCACGCAGTATAAAACACACAAGACATGTCTAGTTATAATCGGGCCCCGCGGAGGTCACGGTCAGCTGCCCGGAGAGAGGGCGGAGCTGACCTTAGTGCGGTGGTAGCTTTGCACGAACTCCCGGGCAAACGAGGTCAGAAAATAAAATGTGACCTCCCGCCCTCGCTGAGCGGGTGGTTTTTATTTGTGACATTTGATCCACGTGGAAAAACAGCCACGTGGTCCACTGGGAACAGAAATAGAATTATCCACATCCTGTAACCCGAAAATAGAATTATCCACATTTTTATACATACATGCTAGCATGCGCGCGCTTTTCTCGGTACGAGGGGTATTTCTTATGCTTTCCCGAAGGCTATAACACAAGTAAAACAACATCTGGTTATGCAAGATATGCATAACCCCGATCTATTTTGTCTATCTATCTGTCTGTCGTCTATCTATCTGGCTATCTATCTATCGGAAATAAATCGCTTAATAATGTAATGATAATATGGTCTACTACTACACTACTAATGAGATTCACAGAAATAAACGCTCAAAATGTAATGGTAATAAAAGGTAACAGCAACAACAACACAACAACAAGATGATTAAATACACAGAAATAAACGCTCAATAATGTAATGATAATTATGGTACTACTACTACTACTACTACTAATGATAATAATAAAACAATAAAACGAGGTACACAGAAATAAATCGCTCAATGATGTAATGATAATAAAGGTAGTAACAACAACAACAACAAACAACCATAATCATAAACCATAATCATAACAACAACCATAATCATAACCATAATCATAACAACAACAACAATAATCAATTATAACCATAATCCTAACAACACAATAATCAATCATAACCATAATCAATCACAACACAACAGAATATTAACAATTTGATATCAATTGCAATTTTTAGAATGATAATAACGATAATAATAATAATGTAAATTTCATTGACAATAACAGTGGTAATGCTGGCGGTGAATATATCAAATTGTGCAATTGCGAAGACAATAATAATCATAAAAATAATATAAAGGATACTATGCCACGTAAGAACGGTCAGGAACAGGGGAATGAGGTGAGGTGTAGGGAGGCAGATGTTAATCTGGAGCTAATGAGGACAGACTTACTTATCACAATGACGAGGAGATATTGGAGGTAGTGGGAAGAACAACTATTTCGTGGTTATGGTGACAAGGGTTCGCAAAGACTTGATCGGCAGGCGGGCCAAACTGGAGAAGGTGGCAGCGTCATAGTCATAATCATATCGTCAGGTGTTTCGCCAGGACAGTAGCAAGGCAAGGGTGAGTAGCACGAAGTATAGCAGTAGGCCAGATATGGTGCAATTTGATGTTGGCCAGAAAAGGGTCTAGTAGTGGCAGTAGTAGCAATGACGCGCGCGCGCGCGCGCGTGTGTGTGTGTGTGTACACATATACATACATACATACATCTATACACACTCATATATACATGTGTGTGTACACACACACACACGCACACACACACACACACGTGTATACATATGTGTGTATGTGTGTGTATAGATGTGTAAATGGTGTAAATATGTGTGTATATAGATGTGTAAACGTGTAATATGTGTGTGTATAGATGTGTAATGTGTAAATATGTGTAAATATGTGTGTGTGTGTGTGGTGTGTGTGTGTGTGTGTGTGTGTGTGTGTGTGTGTGTGTGAGATAGCAAGTACTAGCCAACAAGTGGTGTTCATTACGTAAGATACAATAACCATTTTGGATAGCACAGCCTCGCCCGCAGTGTACCTTTCCCCCGCCATAATGCGTGCTCGGCATGAGAAATCAGTCCGTGTTGTAATTGCTTCGGCCTGCTAGACGCGGTGAACATAACCGTAAGTTTAGCCACTGAAGTGGGTTTCCTTTGTATATCTTTGATTGTAGTAGTTTTTCCTCTCTCTTTCTTAGTTTTCTCGATTTTTAGAATTATTGAGATCATATTCGGTTATTACTCGCTTTCCTCATATAATTCTGTCCTTTCTGTTTTTCCCTTTCTTCATGTGCGTCATTATTTTTCAGGTTGTATAGTCTTTCTCAGACATTATTTTTCCAGAATTATCTTCCCTTTGGAAAATTGTGGATATAAATGTAGAAATCTGATTCTCCTCATTAATTTTCCCCCATTTTTTTACTTCATTTATCAATTAAAGTTCCTCCTGTCGTTTTTTCTCATCACAAGTTGAATATCTCGCAACACGAATAGCATGTTGCGAGTGTGATGAGGATGATGATGATGATGATGCAGTAGCATCACTGCAGTAAAGAGCAGAAGGATACATATTTAAAGATTACGTTTCTGAGTCATGGTTAAATTATCATGAGTATAAAAGGACGTGTAATCGCTCTAGTAGTACTTCACTTAAAGTCATTAGTATTTCTTTATTTGTTAATTTGTTTCTCTGCACAAACGACCCACCCCTCACACTCACTGGAGGGGGAGTGTTGTAGCAGCCATGGCCACCACCCTGCGCGCAACTCACGCTCCCCGCATACTACCCAAGTTGGGTCATGTCACGTCCAGCAGCCTCGTCCTGTTTGTGTCATCAGCAGGCATATCTTTGGACTCACTCGAGTCTTTACTGGCCGATACCAGACACCTCGAGGCGTTCTGTTTGGACTGCTGAATCCTCGAGTTGCTGACACAGCTCTTATCAGTGATATACGCGCCAATATTCTCCTTAAAAATATACTCCAAAAATGTTTCTCCTTAAAAATAATTCCTTTCACCAATCAACAAACTACCATCATTCCTTTACAACTATATGCTCACACAATATATCCATCAATTTCCTCTTACCATAATTCCCGGGGGGCTCCATGAGAAATTTTCTTTTTCCTTTTGTTGGTTTTGGTAAATTTTTTTGCCTTTCGGGCCTTTTTTTGGCTAGAACGCCGGGGGGGAAAAAACTTTTTAAACCCCCTTTTTTTTTTAAAGGTTTTTTAAAGGCCCAACCTGAGTGGGTTTTTTGTAAATTTTTGATTGTAGTAGCCCCTCTCTCCGGGTTTTTTCTTTTTGTTTCCGTTTAAGCCATTTTAAATTTCATAGGTTAAAAAGGCCCGTTTAAATTTTCGTTTTTCTGTTTTTCCCTTTTCTTTTGGGGTTTTATTTTTATTGGGTTTAATTTTGTTTTTGCACAAAGCCCCCCCTTCCCTTTAAAAGGGGGAGTGTTTAAAAAAGCCCCTTTAAACCCCCCCAACCCCCTTTTTTCCCAAAAGCCCCCCCGGTTTTTTTCTACCCAATTGGTATTCCGAAACACCCCTGTTGTTGGGTTAGGGATATTTGGAGATGAGTCTTAGGGCCGAAAACAGAAAATTTTTAAAAAGGGTTGGGTTTGGAAAGGGGGAAAATTTTCGAGGGGAAAAAAAGGGGACCTTTTTGAAAATTAGCCCAATATCCTCCTTAAAAATATTTTTTTAAAAATTTTTTTCCCCTTTTAAAAAAACCCCTAAACCAACCCCAACAAACACCATCCAACCACCCCCCAACCCCAGTATCTCCCCCAAATTTAAATTTGACTTCCAAATTCCCCTTTTGGTATAACCCATAAGTTTACCATCGAAGTTTTAATCCCCACCGGGGGGGAATAATCCCGGGCCACATTTATCAAAATCCAAAAAATCCTCCAAAAAAACTCCAAAAAGGTTTCCTCCTTTATACCCGGGCAATTTAACCAAAAAACCCCACACCGAAAAAGGTAATGCCCACAAACAACCCTCCTAAAAAATTTTGCTTTCCAATCCCTTTACCCAGAGTTAAATTCCCACCGTAACGGGTTTTTAAAAGGGCAAAAAAACCTTAAAAGAAACATCCGGGAAAGGGTTTCCCACTGCCTTGGAATTTTATGATATCCCAATTGTTTAACCACACAAAGCAAAAAATACGGCTTTTTAGAATGAAAAAAATTAAATTCCGGAAAAATTACTAAATTTCAATATTGATTACAAAAATTTCCGTTTTTTTGGGGGAATTGGGGGCAAGTCCCCCCCAAAATTCCAAAAAATAAACTTTCCCCCCTTTTTTCTTTTCCCCAAATTTTAAATTTTTTCGGGGGGGGTTTGGGGCCCCCCCCCCCCCCCAAACCATCCCCTTTTATCACCTCTTTCCCCCCTTTCCTCTCTCCCCCCTACCCCCTCCCCCTTCTTTCTCTTTTTCCTCTGCCCCTCTCTCTTCCCCTCCTAAAACTCTCTCCCTTTTCCCTCCTCCCCCTCCCCTCTTTTCTCCCCCTCTCCCTCTTTTCCCCTCTCCCCACTTTTCCTCTCTCCTCTCTCTCATTCCTACTCTTCTCACTCCCCACCCCTTTTCTCTCCTCTTTTCCCCTCTCTTTTCCATCTCCCTCTCTTCCCGTTTCCTCTTCCTTTTCTCCCCCTCTCTCCTCTCTGCCCTCCCCTCTCATTTTCAAACTCTTTCTCATTTACTACCTCCCCCTTTTCCCTCCCTCTCTCCTCCCTCCTCTTCTCTCTCTCTCTTCCTCTCTCTCTCTCTCTCTTTTCTTCCTCTCTCGTCCTCCTCTATCCTTTTTCCCCTCTCTTCTTCTACTTACCCTCATATTTCTCTCTCTATTTCTCTCCCCATCCTCTTAACTCTTCCTTCTCCCTCACTTTCATCTTTCTCTTCCTCTCTCTCTTTTCTTTTCCTTTTCCCATATCTCCTTTCTCTGTCTATTCTTGTTTATCTTCAACTACTCCTTTTCCCACTATCTCTCCCTCTCTCTTCTTCCTCTTTCCTAAAACTCTTCTCCTCCTCCCTCTCTCTTTCCTCTTCCTACTCCCCCTCCCCGCTCTCTTTCTCTCCTCTCTTCTCTCTTCCTGGGCTCTTAAACACTCCTCTCTCCATCTTTTTTTTCCTATCTCCTCCCCCCTCTTACCCCACTCCTGCTCTCTCTCTCCTTTTCTCAATTCCCCTCTCATTTTTTCCTTTCCTATCTCTCTTTTCTTCTCTCCTGCTTTCTCTCCTCTCTCTCGCTCTTCTCTCTCCCCCTCCTCTCTCTCTTTTCCACTCTGCTTCTCACTCCCTCTTTTCTCCCCCTCTCTCTCTCTCTTCTTTCTCTCTCTCTCTCTCTCTCTTTTCCCCCTCCCTCTCTCTCTCTCTCTTCGTCTCTCTCTCTCTCTCTCTCTCTCTCTCCCCTCTTCTTTTACTAAAACGGGAAATTATAAAATTCCCAATGTGGTTGAAAACAACCTTTCATGGGGGAATGCTCACCCGTCTCGTACCCCTTCCGGGGTTAAAGGGGCCCCCCTTGGGGTTTTAAACATCTTCGGAGACATTTGAGAACCAAAGAACTCTTTCAATTAAAAAAATAAATTAATCATCTTTTAACAAATTTTCTGGGAAAACTTGCTTTCCCCAAACACGCACCCCACAAAAAAAAAAAAAAAAAAAAAAAAAATGCCCCAGGCACGGAAAGATATTAACCGTTTCCCAAAAAATATCCCAATAAAAATTTAAATCCCCTAAACCCAGTATGAAATTTTTCCCCCATAAAAACGCAAACCCCCTTTGGGGTTGGCCTGTCCTCATGAAAACCCCCAAAGGGGATAAAAACGTTTCAAAAATATGGGAAACCTATTGATTGCATAAAAAAATAAATTTTGCAGGGGTAAAAAACCCATATAAAAATACTGCCAATACATTTCTTCCCTAGTCTGTAGCCTGCTTTTTATTTTATTTCCTTCCTCCTCCCTTTTAAGTTTTTATTTCTTTTTCTATCTCTTTTTTCCCCCGTCTTTCCAACCTTCCCCACCCCCTTCCCAACCCTCTCCCCCTCACCCCCTTTCTTCCCCATCCAGGCGGGGTCGTCGACCCAAAAACCCCGGCCGAGCTGGAACAAGGCACGAAAAATCCGAACAATGCCCCTTTTCATGGCCAGGTAATCGGAGCCTTTTAATCCCAAGGTCGCTGAGCTCCCCGGCCTCTGCCTCTCCCTTTAATGTATGAAAGGGGAAAGAAGCCAAAAAAAAACAGTTTTCAATTTTAAATAGGGTCATTAAAATGGATTTTAAAATGCAGGTCGCTGTTTTTCCCGGTTTAAATTTTTAAAAGGTGTTTGTTTTTTAAAGAAAAGTAATTTTAAAAGTAAGTAAAAAGGGTTTTAGGAAGTTTGTGATTTTTAATAAATTTTCTACCAACATTATGGGAAATTGTATCCTCATAAAAAAATATTTTGATGAAAATTTAATTATAAGAACAATAATATTAATAATGATAATAACAATTAAAAAATAATAATAAAAATAACAAAAAACACCCAATAAAAATAAAAATGATAAAATAAAAATAAAATAATAAAATAAATAATAATAATTAATAAAATAATAATGATGAGATGATGATAATGAAAAAAAAAATAAAGAATTTAATAATGATGAGGGATGACGACGACGACGCCCGACGATGAGGGATGTGATGTTTGATGATGATGAGGAGGAGGGGGGAGGAAAATAATATAAAATAAAAATGAAAATAAAAAATAATAAAATAAAATATTTAATTTAATTTAAAATAATAAATTTAATAATAATAATAATAAAAATAATAATAATAATCATAATAAAAATAAAAAAATAATAAAGAAAATTAAAAAATAAATAATAAATAATAAAATAATAATAATAAAAATAATAATAATAATAAAATAATAATAATAATAATAATAATAATAAAAATAATAATAATAAAAAAATTAATAATAATAATAATTACAAAATAATGATAAGGATAAAAAGATAATGATTAAAAACATCAGCATCTCATAACAATGATAATGTTTAATGATAAAATTATAAATGATTATAAGTCAAATGACTTTATCAAACTACTATACTTGTATCATCAAACCAAAAAGGCTTTCATTTAAAAGATTTCATTTTTGAATATCCCCCAATCGCCCCCAAGTGATAAAGGGTTTTACTGACCGAGATTTGCCGGGAATTTGGGTTTTACTGAAGGTCGTTTTTTTTTAACACCCCCCTTTTATTTTGTTTTTCAAAAAGGTCCTCCCCTTCAAAAATTTCCCCCTCTTTGTTTTTCCCTTTTGTTCTCTACCAGACACAGAAAGGTTTGCTTTAATTGGAGTATCCTTTCTCGCAAAATTTCCCTCCCTTTCTTTTTTCCAAATCCTTATCCCCCCTCCCCTTTCCCCTCTCTTCCTTTTTTCCTAATTAAATCCCACTCAGTCTTTTCCTTTTTTTTTTCCCCCCTTTTTCCTTCACTATCTCTCCTCTATCTTTTTAGTCTGCCTGTCTGTCGGTGCTTTCGCATTGCTCAAAAGTGACCTAGGTGAAAACAGGGGGGGGGGAAATTTCCATACAAAAAAACATACATTCCGAAAAAAAAAGAAAAAAAACGAGGATGGGGAACGCATCGCAAGCTAGGCCGTGATAACTCAAAAAAAACCCGTCCGTTACAAGTGGGGTGTGGGTATGCAAGGCTTAGGCAACAGCACGCGGCACCATTTTGGTGAAACGGGGGGAAAAAGGGTATCGAATGGGCGAAACAAAAAGATTTTGGGACAAAATTAAAAAAAAAGTCACGGGGAAAAGAAGGGGGGATGCTAAAACCCAAAAAGGGCAAAAAGGACAAAACCCCCCGGTTTTAAAAAAGGGGTTCCAATTTCTGTGGGGGGGGTAATTGGGAAATACTTTTAATTTTAGGGGGAATTTGGGAAAAAAAATGGTTTTTGATAGGGAGTGACACATAATACCTTAATGGAAACGAGAAACATGTGCGGAAAACAGGCGGGCCATTTTCGGGAAAGAGCATAAATTCAGATGGGCTAATATGGAAAGCCTAAAAAAGTTTAACCCGACAGAAAGTTCGCAAGGGTTATAGAACGGCCCATTAATTTCAAGAAAAAAAAAATAACGTGCAAACATTTCATTTGGCCCAAAAAGCGGCCCATATCGAGAATGGGGGGTTTTTTAAAAAAATACATGCTTAAATAAAACCGATGGGAAAATTCCAATGACATTTTTACCTTAAGATAATTTTCCTTTAAAAAAATTTTTGTGATAAAATTTTTTTCCATTAGGGATAGTCGGTAGATATTAAGTTTAAAATTTTACATTTTCGTTTTTTCTAAAAAAGTAAATTGAAGTAGGAAGGAATATTCTTTTGGGAATTTTCCCTAGCAAAATATTAATGTATAGAATAATTTCAAATGAAAATTTACAGATAGACTGTTTGTAAAACGGTTTCTCCATTGATAAATTTCCAAAATCGACGAACACAAATATAGCGCGAAACGGATTTGAAGCACCCTCTTTACTCCAGGGAATAAGAGCGGAACCGACTTTGCCTTTCTTTATTTGGGCTGATGCCTTTTTTTTGGGGAAAGAAATTGTGCTATAAAAAAGCGCATCCAAAACATGGGAAAAGGCAAACAACTTATATAGGGAATGTGTGGTATATGAAGAAGGAGAGAGAGAGAGGAGAATCCACTAAAATTGTCAATTTTTATGGAAAAACATGGGGAAAAAAAAGCTTTAAAAACAAGGGGTTTTTATTCAAATGCCCCCCCCCCGGAAAAGTCAAATGAACCGAAAAAAATGCCACCCGCCGCCCCCAAAAAAAAAAGAAACAGAAGGGTAAGGGGGAATGAGGGGCAAAGGGCAAGGGGGGTTTTTGGGGGAGGGAAGATAGCCCTAACCGGGGGAAGTTTCAGTAGGAAAGTTTATTCGAAAAATCATGAGAACCCATTGGGGCTGGGAAAGAAAAAAAAAAGGGGAAAAAGGAAAATGATTGTTTTACGACACTAGGGGGGAAATTTGAAGGGGTTTAAAAAAAAAATTTTTAAGGGCGGGGAAAAAAATACACACCAAAAATAGAGGGAAAAAAAAGGGAAAAAAGGAAAAGAAGAAAAAAAAAAACCCAACGACTTGGGAGGGGAGGGGCCCGGTTTAAAAACCCCAACCCAAAAAAAGGGGTTTTTTTTTAGGGGGCCAGAAGGGCCGTACGAGCAGGAGGTGCCCCGCCAAAAAATCCAAATCAATCCCCAATCTCGGCCCCCAAAAAAATGAAAAGAAGACCCGAGGGGCGGAAAGGGGGGGGGGGAGGAACACTTGGGGGAGGGGGGAACGAAGGCAAAAAGGGAAAAAGGAAAACACCTGGGGGACGGGGAAAGGGAAGGGGGGTGGAGGAGGATATGGGGGTTTTACATCATTTTGGTGATACCCACCCTAAGAAAAAAGGGAAACCGGCCCAGAGGGGACACCAAAACATAATGGACACCAAAGGGCGTCCGACGGGAAAAAACAAAAAAAATTATAAAGAAAATATATTATATAATTATACATATAAAAGGGTAGAAATAAAAAATATAAAAAATAAAAAAAAAAGAAAAATTTTAAAAAATAGAATATAAGAAGGGTAAAATACAATATTTTAAAAGGGGAAAAAGATTAAAATATAGAATAAAAATTTTAAATAAAATAAAAAAACATACAAAACACAACACACACGCACACCCACACACACACACACACACACACACACACACCACACACACACACACAAAACCCCATAAAATTTAAAAAGAGGGGGAAAAAAAAAAAAAGAAGGAAGAAAAAAAATAAATTTTTAAAAAAAGAAAGATAATATGGGGTTGGAAACCAAGAGAAGAAAGAAAAAGAACAGGAAAAAAAAATAGAAAAAAATAAATAAGTATTTTGAAGGGAATAAAAGATATATTTTTAAAAAATAGATAAATAATTTTGAAAAAAAGATAAAAATTTAAAATAAAATAAAGGGGGGGGGTGGGTGGTGGGGGGGTTGGGTGGTGTATTTATTATATGCCATAAAAAATATATAGATTAATTAAAAGAATAAAAAGAATAATATAGAAAAGGAAGGGGGAGTAGAAGAATATACCCAATGATATTAGAGAGAGTGAAAATAAGGGTTATATATATTTAAAAAAATATGTAGAATTTTAAAGAGATAATATAACCAAGGGGAAAAGAAGATATATATGAGATTTTAAGAAAAAGAAAACTATATAAATATATAGATAAAAAAGGTAGATATTTTATATAAATAAAATATATATATTTTAAAAATAATATGAAAGAAAATCTTTTATATATATATAGGGTAGATATGAAAGTATGATTTTAATAGCAATTATGGTAGGGGGAAATAATTAAATAATATATAATAATATAGAAGGGTTTGATAAAATATTTTAAAATAGAGATTTAAAGGTAAAAATTTTTAAATTTTGAATATTTTAATAGAAAAAATAGATAAAGGTATATATATTAAAAATATATTATTTTGGATTATATTTTTAATAATATATTATATTAGGTATTATTTTATAAAATATATTAATAATTTTAAAATATAGCATATAGGGGGTATATAATTTTGTAAACACACACACCCACACACACACAAAACACACACACCAAAACACACACCCACACACAAAAAAATCAAAAAAGAAATATTATAATATAAATAGGGTATAAAATAGATTATATATAAAGACAACACACACACACAACATATAAAATTTTGTTATATATATTATATATTTTAAAAAATTTTATAGTAATTATAAAAATATGTTTTAATATTTAAATATATATTTTTTATATAAATATATATTTATAAAAAATATAATATATTGGTGTGTGGGGGTGTTGGGGTGGTGTGTTGTGGGTTTTGGGGTGATATTTTATTAAAAATTATATTTATTATATAAAAAGATTTTATATTTTATTCCAAAAGTTAAAATATACATATAAACCCGAAATACAGATACATGGCATGTCTTTTTTTATCCAAAATCCCTCTATCTCCCATATCCCTTTTTTTTTATCTTTCTATCTCCTTTTCTCACTCTGTATAAAAATACATACATACATATATATATTTTTTATTATTTTAATAAAATATTTTTTATTATATATATATATATATATTTTATAAAAAAGATATTCCAAAATACACCCCACATATAATATATATATATAAAATATATATATATAAAAATATATATATTATATATTAAAATATATATATATATTGTGTTGTGTGTGTGTGGTGTGGTGTGTGGTTTTGTGTGTGGGGTGTGTGTGCGGTGTTGGGTGTGTGCGTATTTCTTTCAGGTGGGGGAAACAAAAACACACACACAAAATAAAACCCCACACACACACACACACACACACCACCCCACAAACACAAACACCCCCACAAACACACACCCCACACCCACACAAACACACCAAAAAACCCCACACACACACACACAACACCAACAACACACCACAAACACAACACACCCCAAAAAACATACACACACCCCACAACCCCAAAACACACACACACCCACACACACATATATTTCATATATATATATTTTAATAATATTTATATTTTAAAATATATAGATAGATAGATAGATAGATAAGATAGATGTAGAAAAGATAGAAGTATAGATATAATATACATTTTAAGGGATATATTTCATTTTATGGAGAAAAAGGATGCCAAAAAAGGGTCAGCAAAAGACAGAACATAGAGGACAGAAATTTTTTTATACAAACATACCCCAAACACACATTCTCACAAGCACAAACCACACACGAAACTCCTGCATAAATCTGAAAAACCCCCCAAAGGAAACCTCGGCGAGCATAAAAAATCTTGCTGAATGCCACGACATCCTCCAAAAAATTTAATATTTCCAGGGTTTCTTATTACAGGAAAAGGGAAAGCCCAAAAGCCAATCGATGCCGGTGTCCAGGCCCCCCCCCAAAGCACAAAAGGGAGGTTTCCCCCCGCTCCAAACACAAAATCTCCAAAGGATATATTAGAAAAAAGAAATAAAGAAAAATCTTTTTGGAAAAAACCTTTTCTCAAAACTGGTATGGCTGCGGAGAGAAAGAATTCGACGGCCCGGGTTTTTCCTGTACAGAAAACCACAAAAAAGAGATTTTATACCAAAATCTCTCTGTCCCCTTCAATAGGCCCAAAAATGGCGTGGGCCTGATTTTTTTTTTTCGAGCACTTTGGGAAACTGCAGCCCCGGGTTTTCCGGGGGGAGGAAATCCCGCACGTAAGTAAACCTTCCAAACCCCCTCCTTTTCCCCCCGCCCTTTTCACGCAAGAGAATAATCAATTTCCCCCACTCGGAATTTTAAATTTCAGGCAAGATCAGTGATATTTGAGGAAAAGGGAAATGTTATTTTATAATTTTATAAATATTAAAATATATATTTTAAAAATATATAATATAAATAATATATACATATGTAATATATAATATAATTTTTATTTTAAAATATACCCAAAATATATATTATATATATATATTTTATAATATATTATATATAAATAAAATAATATAAATATATTATATATATATATATATATATATATATATAGGCCGCGGTGGCCGAGTGGTTAGAGCATCGGACTCAAGTTTGTCACGACGGCAATCCGGGTTCGCTGTTCCCTTGAGCAAGGAACTTCACCTCGATTGGGCCTACCTAGAAAACGACATATCGCCTTGAGAACTCAAACGCATGTGTCGTAGAAGTCCCCGCCGGGTAAAAAACCGCGGTTGATTAGGAAGGCCATTCAATCAGGCAAGGGTTGCACTGCCATATAACCTCTCAGTGATGAATTGAGAGGGGCCTATGTCCTGCAGTGGAATGAATGGCTGATGAAAAAAAAAAAAAAAAAAAAAATAATATATATATACACACACACACACACACCACACACACACAACATAAAACACCATACACACACACACACACACACACACAAAAACACACAACATACAATATATATATATATATATTATATATATATTTATATATGCATATATATATATATATATATAATATTTTATTATATTATATATTTATATATAAATAAATTTATAAATACATATATATATAATAATATAATATTATTATATATATATATATATATATACATATATATATATATATTATCTATATCTATATATATATATATATTATGTGTGTGTGTGTGTGTGTGTGTGTGTGTGTGTGTGTGTGTGATGGTTATAAAATTACTCTAAATCCACACAAAGAGAAATAAAAGGTTGGTGTCAAACACAGCAGCTGATACGATAACAAATATTATAACTTCAATAAACACAGTATATAGGGACGATATAATAATATAATCACAGTATATAGACCACGATATGAATATATGTGAAAAGAAATGACTCTGGAAATAAAGATCAATATTAGCACTAATCACAGTATATAGACATGATATAATATATATGTGGGCAAGAAAAAGACTGGAAATAAAGATCAATATTTGCACTAATCACAATTCGTGGATGCAGGTAATTGGAGGTTGGTTGTGGGCAGTCGAGGTCGGGAGAGCCAAGTGGTCCTTGCTGTCTTTGCTGCTGTCCTTTATCTCGGGTCGGCAGCGGGCGGGCGATGACCCGTCTTACAGGAAAATAGGTGTGGCTGATAAAAGTGTCGGGTTAGGTTGCTATTTCCGATTGGTGGCTGCGGATCGTCGCAATTCATAGGTCCGCCTTCGTCGGTCTCGGGGGGTGATTTTCCTATGATGCGAAATGCCAATTCCCAGAAAGGAAAAAAGTCGCGGTACTGCCCGGGACGCGTCTTTGTCCGACCCCGGGTGTATACGAAACTGGGCATAAGGGGGGTCACATCTGTGATTGTAACGATAAATATTTTCCAGGTCAATCATATTATTTTCATACTTGCACTGTTAAAATCCCCAATAAAAAACTTTTATATCGCTTACCATGCTGATATGAAATGATTATATGGGATTTTAACAGACAAATATGAAAGATTTTATTTAGAGTTGACCTGAGAAAATATGAAATTTTATATTTGCACCCTTAAACCCCACATATAAACACTTTCAAATATATATATATATATATATATAAATTATATATAATTATATATATATATATATATATTTTTATATTATAAATAAATATAAAATATATATATATGTATTATCTATGTATTTATGAATATATATTCATATAATGTATTTTAATATATATAATAATATATATATATAAATATTTTATAATTAATATATATAAAATATTCCATATTATACACACACCCACACACACACACACACACCCCACACACACCACACTTTAATATATAAATTATTAAAAAATTATATATATATAATAAATAATATAATATTATTATATATATAAGTAATATAAATATATATAATTTTATTATAATATATATATAATTAAATAAAAATTATATAAGTAGTATATGTAGTTATATGAAATGCAAAATAATATTTATATAAAATTTTTTAAATAATATTATAATAAAAATTAAATTTTTATATATAATATTTTTGGTGTGGTGGTGTGGTGGTGTGTGTGTGTGTTGTGTGTAAAATTGCTGAATTTATATATTTTATTTTTCAAATAATATATTTTTTTATATATAAATATATTATTAATAATATAAATTTTGGGAAATTTAATATTTAAAACATACATAAAAAATTATAAATTAACTTATAAAATTTAATATTTTTAAATATTTTTTATATAAAATCTTAATTAAATAATTTTAATAATTATAATTTATTTTTAAATATTCATAAAAATAAATTTATATAAGATATATTAATATTAATTAATATAAAATATAAAAAATATCTAATTACTATAAATATTTATATATAATAAAAATTTAAATATAATAATATTTATATTTATATATATATATATAATATTTATATATTATATATAAAATATATTTTTAACATATATATTATATATTATATAATATATTATATAATTTTATAATATTTTTTAAAATAATATAATATAAATATATATATATATATATATATAAAATATTATTTTATAATATATATTTAAAATTATAATATTAAAATTTTAAAAAATATGTGTATAATGCGTTGTGTGTGTGTTTTTGTGAGCTCTATGGAAAGCGAAATAAAGGGCTTGCCCTTTTTTTTAATAAAAAAGTAATTGGGAAACGGGAAAGTTTTCGAGGGGAAAAGTCCCATGCCCGGTACAGTTTTTCTTTTTTGCCCTTCCTGCCTCCTTTCCTCAATATTTTGCACTATTCACTATGCATACGTCTTCAAATTGTGAAGGTGCCTCCATGTTAAACCCAAAGGCACGGCCCTTTCCCCAGAAAAGGAAAATCCTGAGCCTGTTCAAGGGACTTTCTTTCAAAGAAAGGGTTTGGGACCCATTGGGAAAGGCCCAGAGGTCTCAATATGCAACAGCCCCAGCTGTCACCACCCCACATCAGGGGCCGGGTTTTCTAGACAAAATGACCCTGAAAAAAAGGCTCAGGTTGCCCTTTGTCCAGGCAAAAAAAACCTGAGCCTGTCAAAAGAAAGCTATGGAAGTGTTCTACAGGTAAAATCCCGAAAAAAGCCCCCCAAGATGGGGAAAGGGAAACCCTATAAAAAAGATGGGGGGGGGGCCTTAACCCAGGTGTTTTTTCTCAACCAAGAAATGGTACATGACCCAAGGAGATCAAGGGAATTCAGCAAAAAAGGGAGGAATTGAACAGTTTGTGTATGTTTGGAATTGTGACCGGGGAAAAAATCGTCGTTTTCCCGAGAGGTTTCCCAAATTTTAACCCACTTAGGACCTTGAAAGGGGATCATGGAGGAAATAGCAGAATGGTATTCAGGAATTCCCTTTCCCGCCACCTTACAGACGACACTGGGGTGAAAGTTTGGCATTCCCTCCTCCACAAAATCTAAAATAATGTTTAAAAAGAACTCCTTTGGAGCGCTTTATCCATAGCTCGATTTTTACGCTTCGTTAGTACTAGTTTATTGCAGAATTCTTTTGTAGGGTTTAATCATACTATCATTTTATGATAACAACATTACACCCAAAATTTAATATGTAAGTACGTACTCACAAATGAAAAAGGAATTTTCTTAACGAAATACATAAAAGGAAAATTGTAACACCTTCCGTTTTGGCACGTACTTGGATCCTAAGTTGGGAAAATGGTGTACTTGTCTTTTCCCTAATGAGTTTCTCTTTGGGGGTTTTTTTCTATCCCCTTTTTTCATTTACGATGTTGACTTCTGTGGCACACTCGAGAAACATGGAAACGGACGTCACAGTTTTAAAATCTAACAGTCTGCATTCACACTTTTAGCTTGTGCAGGGCCCATTTAAAATTTTGAATTTGAAGACTTTTGGAGAATTGTTTGCTATTTATTGGAATTTTTTAACTCTTTACATTCATTTTATTTTGTAGACAGTGTGTAAAAATAACGATAGGCTAACCCAACCTCACTCTGACTTGTATTTTTTAGTACTCATTCATGACAACACCCCTCTTAATCTTTCATAAAAATATATAATATATATATATTTATATATATATATATATATATATAATATATTATATATATATATATATATATATATATATATATATATATATATATAATATATATATATGTGGTGTGTGTGTGCGTGTGTGTGGTGTGTTGTGGTGTGTGTGTGTGGTGTGGGTGTGTGGTTGGGGTTGTGTTTTGTATGTATTAATATAATATTTATATATATATATTATATTAAAATTTTAATTATATATGTATATATTATATAATATATTAATATTTTATATTATATTAAATTATATAATATATATATATATATTATAACAACAACCTATGTGTATTTTAAATATATATATACATATATATAATAATATATTATATATAATATATATATATATATATTTAATATATGTTATATTTTTAAAATTTTTATATTATATATTATATATATATATTATATATAATATTTATATATGTATTATAAAAAATTATACATACAAGCATATATACATATTATAAAATAATATATATATTATTTTAAAATAATTATATATTTTATTATTTTATATATATTAATAATATATATATATATATTTTAATTATATGTAGTTTATATGTTAATATGTATATATATATATTTAATTATATTATATATGTATATTATATAGTATGTTATATAGAAAATTATATGTATATATATATATAATTTATATATAAAATAATATATATATATATATAAAATTTATATAAAAATATATGATACTACAATGATATTTTAAACATAATAAAAAGACATTTTAAACATTATATATATATTATAAATTTTTAATATTATATATATATATATTAAATATATATATACAAATATATATATATTAAATATTTTTGTGTGTGTTTGTTGTGTGTGTGTGTGTGTGTGTGTGTGTGTAGTATATTTAATTACAATATAGAAAAGTAAACATATTATGTATATATAAAATTGAATAATAAATAATACATATATATATTTCTAAAATTATATGATATATGTAGATAAATTATTTATTCATCTATCTATTATCTTCTTCTTCTACTATATTATATATATTATATAATATATATATTAAAAATTTATTAAAATTTTATAATAATAATATATAAAATATTTTCGGGATATATAATATATATATATATATAAATATATAATATAAAAAATTATATATATATTTTATATTTCTCCATCTCTCTCTCTCTCTTCCTCCTCTCCTCTCTCTTCTCTCTCTCTTCTCCCCTCTCTCCTCTCTTCTCTCTCTCTTTTCCCTCTCTCTCTTTAAAATATTATTTATATATAATATATATATTTCTCCTCTCCCCTTTTCTCTCTCCCCTCTCCTTCTCTCTCTTTTCTCTTCTCTCTCTCTCTCTTATATATATAAATATATTAATATATATTTATAATATTTATATATATATTTGTTATATAATAAAAATATAATTTATAATTACATATATATATAATATATATTATAAAATATATATATATTTTATATAAAAAATTTTTAAATTTTAATATCATATATATATAAAAATTATATTTATAAAATTTATATATATATATAAAATTATATTGTGTGTGTGTTGTGTGTGTGTGTTGGTGTGTGTGTGGGGGTGTGTGTGTGTGTTGTGGTTGGGTGTCTGTGTGTGTGAAAAATGTACATATTTGTTATCTATTCTATCTATCTATTTATCTGCTCGGGCACACACAACATATATATATTCAGAGTGAAAGGGGGGGCGTGGAAGGCAAAAGGGGAAAACAAAAAGGGCTAACGGGAAGAGAGAAAAAAAAGCAAAAAACGCCCTTTTCGCCAATCCTTAGAAAGAAAGATTTAAAGACCATTTTTTTTAAAAGGCTACTACAGACGACAGTTGAAGGACGCCCCTTTGGGAGTCAATGGAGCATCCCCCCGAAAAAAGGGGGCCCTGGGGGGTGACAGGAGAGGGCCTGTGAGGGAGGGGGGAGCTCAGAGCCGGGAAAGGCTGCGTTTAGGGCCCTAACGCCGGAATCATGAGGTGGCGTCGTGACCGGACGGTTTTGAAAAAAGACGGGGCGCTACAGCTGCGTGCTGAAAATCACTTAACGGGGTTGTGGTTTTTGTCTGTGTGGGGGGGTGTGTGTCGTGTGTGTGTTTGTTGTGGTTGTGTGGGTTGGGTGGTGGTTGTGTCTGTGCCGCGGGGTGTGGTGTGCGTCGTGTGGGGGTTTTGGGTTTTTGGTGTGTGGTGGTGTGTGTGTGTGTTGTGTGGGGTTTAAAAACACACACACACCACACACACACACACACACACTCACACACACCAAAAAACCAAAACATAAAAATAAGAAAATAATAATTGTAAAACAGTAAAAATTTTAAAAATGATAAGAAATTATAATAATATTAATGTAATAATAATTAAATGATAATTAAAAATTATAATACTATAGTAAAATACAATAACAAAAATTTAATAAAAATAAAGATGAAAAAGGAAATAAAAAAAGCTAAAAAAATGATAAAAAAACAGTACTGACGATAAGATGTGATGATGATGATGATGATGAAATGATGAAAATTTAAAAGTAAAAACAATATGATTAAAATAAAAAATAATAATAATATATTATAATAATAAAAATAAAAAATAATAATAATGATGTAATGATAAAATAAAATAATAATAATAATAATAATAATAAAATAAATAATAATAATAACAAAAAATAAAAACAATAATAGTAATAATAAAAAAAAGAAAAAGATATTGTATTTTACCGTTTTTATTTTTAATATTCTGTGTCTTGTTGGGTTTTTTTAATACGGTTTGTTTATTTTTTTTATTTAATAAATGAGCGTTTGTCGGTATCGTTTTTTTAATATGTACCTTTTCCCTTTGTTTCCCAGTTCAAAATAAATAAATTAAATGTTTTTTAAATGGACTAATCTTTTATATATTTTTTTTTTCTTTTTTAACTTAATTATCTGTTTTTTATCACTTTGGGGCAGATTTATATTTTCACTTTGGAGATCTGCATGCAAAAAATACGCGCGGAGTTTTTGGTGAAAATTTAATCTTTTTGTGAGTGAACCGATTTACGCGCCGGAAGCCAAAAAAGATAAAAAAGTCTGAGTTATTGTCTTGCATGGGGGCTGAATCTATCATATTTTGGATAAAAATTGTGATATGATTCGAGCTTTTGTTTTGGCTTTATTTTGTTTTTAAACTAGCATATTTTTTTCTTGAATACACACACGCACACACACACACCCCAACAACACCACACAACACACACACCAAAACCCCACACCCCACACACAAACCCCACACAAACACAATATATATAATTATAATTTTATATATATATAATAAAATATATATAATAATACACACCACAAAACCCACACATACCATACACACACACCACATACCATACACACACACACACAACACGCACACACCAACACACACACACACACACACATATAATATACACCCCAAAAACCCAAACACAAACACACACACACACACCCACACAACATCACACCCCAACACACCACACCAACACAACACCACACATTATTATATAATATATAATATATTAATTATATATATATATATTATAAAATATATATATATTATATATATATATTATATATAAAATATATATATATATATTATAATAAAAAAATAAATAAATAAATAAAAAATATAATATTATAATATATAATATATATATATATATATAATATAATTTATATATATATATAACATATAACACACAACACACAAACAAACCATATGCATATATAATGACAAAAACACCACCGCACACACACAACAAAACAAACACACGCACATAATTGGGTGTGTCTAGTTATGTACATATAGATAGACACACAAACATACACACAAAAACCACAACACAAGCACAACCAACACACACACAACACACAACACACACACACACCCCAAACACACACACACACAAAAAAATATATATTTTAATTATATATATAAATATTATAATATATATATAAAAAATATAATAATATATAATTTTAATATTTTTATAAAATTATTTTTGTATGAAATGAATATATGTATATATGCATATGTATGTTATATAATTTATATATTATAAAGTGTACATACAATAATGTATTTTGTCTTATATATGTATTATGCATACATTTTTTTTGTTTTGTTGTTGTTTTTTTAAGTGGGTTTTCCTTTCCTTTTTTTTTTTCACTTTTTGTTTTATTTTTTTTTTTTATTTTTCTGTAAAGTAATATTAAAGAAAATTGAACTATATTTTTTAATACTTATTTTGTGTTTTTTTTGGTACGGGAGAGGCGAGGCGGAACAAACCCCCGCCAAAAAAAGCAGCCACGTCATGGAGTTTATGCCAGGAGGGAAAATTGTTTAGGAAAAGGTGCCCTGGCCGACAGAATGTGCATTACAATAAAAAAAAGGATTAAAATTATAATGATAAAAGAAAAAAAGTATTTAAATTTCTATTATCATTATCATTATTAAAAAAGGTTTATTATGTAATGATAATAAAAATTTATAATGTTAATGAAAAAAAATATACTGCTACTGCTAATGATAATGAAAAAAAGATATAAATGATAAAATGATAATAAAAATAATAAATATTTTTTTTTATAATGATAAAAATGAAAAAAATAGAATAATGATAACAAAAAATAATAAAAAGGAGGAGGGGGGGAAAGAGGAGAGGAGAAAAAGAAGAAAACACGAAGAAGGAAAGG
>NC_051422.1:25263100-25270600 GCF_015228065.2 Penaeus monodon
ATATATATAAAATAGGGGGATATATAGTATATATAATTAATATTTGATATAGATAATATATATTTAAAATATAATATTTATATACCAATATTATATATATATATTATATATTATTAATATAATATATATAATATATATTATATATATTTAAATTACATACAAACCCCCAACACACCCACACACACACACACACACACACACACACACACATTATATATTTTATATATATAATTTTTAGATATAAATATATATATATATTATATATTATATATATATATTATATATGTATATATATTTTATTTTATGTATATATAATATTATATTATATAATATATATATATAATATATATATATATATATAACTTTTACATCCACACACACACACACACACACACACAAAAACACACACACACCACACACCACCCACACACCACATATATATATATATAATTAATTATTATATAATATATATTATAATATATTTAAAATTAATATAATAACATACCCACACATGATACACAATACACCCACCACACCCACCAACACACACCTATTATATAATAAAAATTAAATATATATATAGATAAATATATATATATAATTTTTAATAATAATAAATAAAACATCACACACATAAGTAACAACAACAACTATATAATATAATATATAATATAAAATATAATATAAATAAAAATTTATGTGGGGTGGTGGGGTGTTGTGTGGTGTTTTGGGTGTGTGTGTGTGTGTGTGGTGGTGTGTGTGTGTGTGTGTGTTTTTGTTTGTAATAATATAATAATACATAACAAAAAAACACACAACACACACACACACACCCCACACCCACACACACACCACACACACACAAATTAATAATTATATATAATAATATATTATATATATATTATATAGTTGTATATAAATTTACATGTGTTTGGGGATGTTGAATATATATATATAATATATTATAATATAATATATATAATAAGATATATATTTTATATTATAATTTATATATATATTTATATTAATATAAAAAATAAATAATATAATAAAATAATATATATATATAAATACCCACACATTTTTAAATATACATACAGACAAATATATAATATATATAAAATATATAAAAAAAATTTAAAATAATATAATATATATTTTTTTGTTGGGGGTGTGGTGTGTGTGTTGTGTGTGTGTGTGTGTCGTTTGTTTGTTATGTTATATAATATATATATATATATCCCTATATATATATATATATTTTAAAATTTTATTATACTAAATTTAAACCACAACACACACCAACCTATAAAGGGTTAACCCTATTAATGGGTTTCAGGGGATTTATACTGGTATTCGGCTTTCATCTTTATTTCTGGAGTTGGACACACAGTATAAAACACGAACCAGTTTATTATAGGGGAATGCGGTATGCGAGTCGCATCCCGCTCGTCGGAGAGGGGGGCGGAGTGACCCTACCCCGTCGGGTTTTCTTCCCCCAATTTGGTCAAAAAGAGGTGGATATCAGATTGACCCCCGCCCTCGCTGGCGAAAAAGGGGATATTTGGGGGTTTTGGATCCCCGTGGAAAAAAAGCCACGTGGTCCACTGGAAAAGAAAATAGAATTATCCAATCCTGTAGAATTATCCCCCATCCTAATTTTTTTGGCCCCCTACTTGCCCCGCCCTCAGGGTGCCTAAGGGTGACCTATTGGTGGCGTCTCGTTTCATGCGTTTTCCTGGGGCATCCTTGTGGTGCTCGCCCCGTTGCCTATCCCCGGGGCCTTTGGTGATCTATCCGTTCGATGTCCACACGTCCTCGAAAGTGTGCACAGGTCCTCCTTGATTCGGATTCGTTTAGACCCTCGTAGCCTCGTCAGGCCTCCTCGGGGGCGTCCTCGTCCATACATATGACTAGGCGACTCGAGCCAGGGAATAAAAAAAACCTTCTCTCTTCTGCGATCTGTGGGGCGTTCCAAAATTCCCCAAAAGGTATAAAATTTTCACGTATCACAAAAAAACGTTGGGGGTATCCAAAAAAATGCAAGCAACTTTAGGGGGGGTGAGAAAAGGTGTGATTAATAAACGAAAAATGATTCACTTAAACCTAGTCCTACATTTAATTTAAAGGACTAACAGCGGGGGCACACGACTCAAAAAAGGGGCTGAACAATAATTTTGGTTTTTGTACCCACTCTCAAAAAGACGGAGCACAAACTATTAGACGTTTTCGCAACCCCGGGGCAATATGGGCAATCCGTGCTAGATTTGGGGAATCCTACGCTATATTCAATATACAAATTAAAAGAAAGCGTTCAGTTCCTTAGCGCCAAAAACTTTCACCAAAAGCAATGTAACAAGCTTTTTTTAATTTTCCCCAAGGGATCAACAAAATAAATACCAAAATCAGGGAAACCCAAACTGTCAATTTTTACCTTCCCATGTCGCCACCCACCCGGGGAAAAAAGAAAGGATATTGGTCAAGACAGAAAAAACCTTTTTTTAACCGGGACCGCAAACGAAAGGAAGGTACGGGAGGGCGGGGGTGAGGGGAGGAAAAAAGAAATGATATTCGTGATAAGATAAAACACGAACGCGTTAAAATTCGTTTTCAGATGAAAAATATAAACCTAAAACGAGAGAAAAAAATTAAAATTTCTTTTAAATTTAAAGAACGATTTCATGTTTATTGGTCCATACTCATGCACGGAAAAAGCGACTGTGGTAAGGAAAAGGTGAAAACATGCCATTGCGTCTTAGCACCTTTTTAACCGAACAAAAAAAACAACGGTTTTTAAAAAGGTGGGAAAAAGGAAGGGGAAAAAAAATAAAAAAAGGGGGGCCCAAAAGTTTTATTCCCGGTTTTGTTT
This sequence comes from Penaeus monodon, assembly GCF_015228065.2. NCBI lineage: Eukaryota > Metazoa > Arthropoda > Malacostraca > Decapoda > Penaeidae > Penaeus > Penaeus monodon. Next base: position 25,265,970 of record NC_051422.1, read on the forward strand.
TGTTTTTTTTTGCCAGTCTTTAAGCAGTCGAGCGGTTTTCTTCGGGTATGTGTTGGGGTTGCATGCCAAAAGGGTGCAACAGCCCCCGCTGCCGCCAGATATAAGGTATGCGTACTTAGTACAGGGCGACAGGGACGCAAAACACACGTAAAAGGGGTGAACCACGTACGACGCCTACGATTTTTAAAGGGGTAAAAGCGCCGCGCGGAGGTCACGGTCAGCCGCCCGGGGAGGCGAGGGTGACCTTAGCGCCGGGGGTAGCTTAGCACAACTTCGGTTAACGAGGTGAATATCAGATTGGAAACCCCCGCCCTCGTGGCGAAAGTTAATTAGACTTTGACCACGTGGGAAAAAAGCCCGTGGTCCTGGTAACCGAAATAAATTATCCACATCCGTAGAATTATCCACATCCTATACACACACACGCACACACGCACACACACACACACACAAACCCTATATATCTATATCTATATTCTTTTCTATCTACATTATAAATATATTAATAAAAAATAATAATATAATATATATTAAAATACGGATTTGATATAAATAAAAATATATATAAAAAATAATTATATATATATAAAATATATATATAATTTTATTTTTATAAAATTATATATATATATTATACGGATTGTATATAAATAAAAAAAATAAATTATATAATTTTATATTTATTATTATATTTAAAATAATAATTATATATAATAAATATGTATTTTTATACATATAAATGTTCATTTATCTTTATTTATTTTTTTTTTTTTTTTTTTTTTTTTATTTAAACAATACAACTTGGATATTTTTTAAAAAGGTCTTGTCTGGTCCTAAACGTTAAGTGTTTTGTTAAAAAAGAGGCCTATTTGTCTCCAAACGGTATTTGTACAAGGGAAAAAAAGACAAAATTTTTTCAAAACCTTAAAAAATTCACCACAAAATTCCAAAAGTCTTTGACAAAGGGTTTTAGGAAACTTTTTTCGACTGAAAACTCAAAAAATTTAAAATTCTCTATTTTTAGGCAAAATAGGAGGGGAAAAAAGAAGTTTTTTTCAATGTTAATCTAAAACATCAGTCCCGTGGTTTTCCCAAAAGATGGTCCAAAATTTTTAAATGTTCCTGTTGTTCATTTATCTATTTTAAAAAAAAAGACGCAAAATAAATGGCCCTTTTTAAACCATGAATTTACAATTTTAATTTTTGCATTGAAACCTAACAACCTTGTTTTTTTTTTGCAGCCCCCCAAAAATTATGAAGAGCAATTTTAATGTGAATTCAGGAAAAGTTTCCCCAAAAGGTAAAAACCGGAACTCTTTAAAAATGGGAATACCCTTTGAAACACACAAAAAAAAACTAAAAAAAGTTTTTCCTGTCCCCGGCCCTCAAAAAATGTGATAATCTCTATCAAAATGTGTTATCTTTTATTTTGGAAAAATGGTTTTTAATTTTAGTAAAATTTTGTAAGAACAATCAAATTATCCTCACAAACAAAGAAAAAGTAACAATTCTTAGTTTCATTTCTGAATTGTTAATCATTTTCTATTCGATTTTTTTTTCTTCAAATATATAAAGAGTTTCTGCCATTTCCCATAGTAGAAGGAAACTGAACTCTCCAACCTTTTGTGGAGATGCTGGTTGAGTTTTCTTGTAGATATGATCTATGCACTCTGGAAACAAAAAAATCATTAATTTAACTGATAGATAAGTTTGAAAGGCTTTGATTTTCATAAAGTAAAGACATATTCAAACAAACTTGACACAATTACATATGAACATATCTAAATGAAGGTATGGTTCGAAATCCTGATAAAGATGCTCGTGTTAACCGAATCTGAATGTTATGAAAGTGCAATTTATGGTATGGCCATGGTATCACAAGGTGCGGGGGCGGTAGTTAAGGTGCCGGGATCGATAATGGTGTTAGGAGAACCAGTGGTCGTAGTCACAATATAGTAGTCGTAGCAGCACCTTACATCTCTCCTTCTTGAACTGTAATATCAATCATTGCTATACCACGTATTATCTGCCAAAACTGAAATCTTTGAAACAGAAATTTCAGCATAGAACATACATTATACATTTACAGATTAACTACTACAGTTATTGGGATTTTTTTTATACTATACAGAATATGTACACATTATGCGTAAGACTTCATGAGAGAACTTACAGGGGATGTTAAGGGCTGTTGAATGTAGCAGGTGTGATGTGGGATTCATGTACAACCCGGTCTCAAAATGTCTGAACATATCTTGTGGGTCTTACTTAGTTATTGGCAGGTCTTACTAAACAAATCCAGCCTGTTGACAATTTTCTACCATGCTTGAGATCTGCGAAATAAATTCCTATATATATTTCAAAAGGACTAATTATTTATATGAGAGGCACCTTGTTTTTGGTCTAGCCTTGTTATACATGCACAGGAGCGAAAAAAACACGTTTTTGGAACGCGGTCAGTTGGCCTTATCTCGACACATCTGTTCTCTACTTAAAAGAACAATACAGTCAACCAAATATTAGACATAAAAAACGACCCACAGTCCTTGCAGTTTTCAGTGTGTACGACCAAAATGCTTTAATGGTCCTTTGAGAGGTGCAGACAGACACAAAGTTATATTTTGAGGAATTAGATGAACACAAATATCCATAGAGATCATTTTAAGTCAGAAGTCGACTGCCATATTCAACTTTTGTCTACTAAGTCAAGAGATGAAGCATCCCCATTGTAACCGCACCATTACCGTACATTATTTCTTTCTAATAAGTCTCTAAATGCAGGTGTCATCTTTAAACTCCACATTGTGTCTCGCTCTTGCATTCCTCTGATAACAGTATTACAGCAATGATAATGGACTTCAAAACCAAATTGATATTAGAACACGAACAAGCTACCGCTTACTTTTTATTCTAGGTTCTGCATCACTCAAAACAGAGAATATATCTATTATGCAATAAGATTAACAAGTTTGAACAAACAATGGGTCTCTTAATATAAAAAAAAATGCTAATTGCTAAATAATATTACGCTCCTATAAAGGCCGACATATTGGAAGATAGATTGGAGTGGTTCTTTCTATGGCAGTGAATCACAAGAGAGGTCTATTAGCATTATCTTTTCAACATATATCAGCTGGGGGATTATTTGTATTTGCTGCGTTGATCCCTGAAGTCAGTGAATGCACACCTTTTAACATTTAACCGAGATATCTTTCATTTGACCTAGTTGATATCCTTAAACTTTATTCAGCAATTTACGTTGCCTTGACTGGACGTGCAATTCGGGCACTGCCTGACGCGAGGGTTGATGGGGTACTCTATCCCCAAATCCCGGGAAACATTGTCTTCCCCACGGTATGCACGGCAAGTTCGTGTATGCATACAATTGCTTGTTCTAACGACTACGACATTTTATCCTCTACAAGAATATCATCTTCAATTTGACCTAATTTAGTGCATCCATACCATAAAGGTCAACTAAAATGAATATAAATTTTCTGCTTAATGTATCTTATTTCTGTAAAAATGACCACAAAAATAAATTTATCGGTCATGGCTTGAATGGCTGTTTCATATTTTCAATTCATATGAAATTCAGATTGATGTTAAGCATAGTATGATAAATATAATCAATCATTATAGAAAGTGGTACTTGTTATATATGTTTCTTACAATAATCAGTTGTAGCATAAATGATAACAAATGTCATAACATTTCATTTAGTTCATTGATTTTGGAAGCACTTCAGTTTAGATGTATATAGGTCAGGTCAGTATTACATAGAACATTAACGGAATTACTATACTGAGTGATGTTATGAATTCGAAACTATTATGGGTCTATCCATCATGCTAAGCGATATAAGATAAACAGTTACTTGAAGGAAGACTGGATTTTGTAAGGTAAAATGGCCTTTTAGTCCACAAGGTATTTTATTTATTTTCAGTATTGGACTGAAATATTTCAAGATATGAATTTTTTGTTAGATTTTATACACTTTCGGTCAGTGTCTGAGAGATCCCTGAGGTAGTCAGAAGCAGAATATATACTTTGCAATAACTTTTTTTGTTTATGTTATAATGGCGATTTTTATCATGAATTATTTGTTGAAAAGGGAATGCCAGCCAATAGCTTATATCAAGATATATGTTTACTCGTCCAAGGTGTATATATAATTAGTTTTAAGTATAATAATTTAGCCTTACTATTCATGGTCTCTTTGAATAGGAGAAACTGAAGGTTACGTCTTCCATTCCTGTTTGCATGGCATGGAGGACAAGAGCAAATACTCCCACCTCGTACGGTACGAGCCATCACGAAACATTCGAGACTAGAACCTTGACAAATTCGCATTTCTTCGGATACTCCCTTGTTGCTAAAAGACATACACACAGTACATCAAAACAAAACATTATATTTACTGTGTATACCTGTATAAAGTTTCAATAGCTCGATTTCCATTAACTAAGTGAATACCATGATCAAAGATTCGAATACGGATAACAACAAATCTCCGGCTTGGTTGGTTTCTGTCATATGTTCACACACAGACAAACACAAACACACACATACATGTGTGTGTTTGTGTGTATATATATATATATATATATATATATAAAATATATATATAT
>NC_051422.1:25280178-25283172 GCF_015228065.2 Penaeus monodon
AAAAGGGGGACCGGAGAAGAGAAAGGCAAAACTGGTTTAGGAGTCTCTTTTGAAGGAGTCTAGTAGACCTGATAAGCAGACAAACCCAACGTCTGGGAATAGAAGCAACCCTTAAAGGAAAAGGAATTATACTACACACACAAACGAATCAGCTGGAGCAAGACGTCGGTGGGCAGAGGGAGACGAGGATCCTCGGCGGAGAACTTCCGCAGAAGAAAAACAACGACATCAAGGAGTCACCTCCCAGTTTAATCACAGTCGCCGGCGAAGCACCACGGACACGGGACAACAAGTGAGAGTGGCGAAAGTAAGCAGGCGAGAGGGTGCCAAGAAGGGGAGAGAGAGTGCGCCAGCCAGGAGACAGCCTAGCTTATGGGAGGGAGGCGAGGGTTGATGACCTAGTTTGTACATAGTGCGTTTGTTTACCATGCAAGTATAAAAAATATATTTATGTATGTATGTGTTTATATACATTATATATATATATATATATATATATATATATATATATATAATATAGATAATATATCTAGCATATATATGATATATCTAGCCAAACATTTATATATCTCTCTACATGTATATATATATATATATATATATATATTATATATATATATTTATATATATATATATATATACATATATATATACATATAGAGAGAGATATAAAAGTCTGGCTAGATAGATTATATATATGTTAGATATATTATCTATCTATCTATCTATCTATCTATCTATTTATATACATATATACTATATATATATATATATATATATATATAATATATATATATATATATACAAACACACATATATATGTACATACCAAAAAACACCACAACACAAAAACACACAAAAACCACACCCCACACACACCCCCCATATTATATTAATATATAATATATTATAATAATAATATAATATATATATTTTTATATAATTATATATACACACAAACCACACAGTATTTTTTGGTTTGTGTTTGTCTGTGTTGAACATATAAAAACCCAAACCAAACCCGGAATTTGTTGTTTCCGTATTCGAATTTTGATCATGGTATCATTAGTTAAGGGAAATCGACTTTAAAAATTATAAGGTATACACTAAATTAAGGGGTTTTTTTTTGAGGGCTGTTGTATGTTTTTTAGAAAAAGGGAGTATCCGAAAAAATGCGAATTTTCAAGGTTTAGCTCGAAGTTTTTGTTATGGCTCGTACCCTACGGGTGGGAGTATTTGCTCTGTCCTCCTGCCTGCAAACAGGAAAAGGAAGACTAACCTTCATTTCTCCTTTCAAAAAACCCTGAATAGTAAGGGTAATTATTAACTTAAAAAATTATATAAACCCTTGGCAGTAAAACATAATCTTGTATAATTTGGGGCATTCCCTTTTCAAAAAAATAAATTCAGATAAAAAATCGCCATTATAACATAAAAAAAAAAGTTTTTTCAAAGTTATATTCTCTTCTGACTACCCGGGTTCTCAACACGACCGAAAGGTAAAAATCTAACAAAAAATTCATTCTTTAAAATTTTATCCCTACTGAAAATAAAAAAATACCTTTTGGACTAAAACCATTTTTCCTTTCAAAATCCTCTTTCCTTCAAGTACTTGTTTTCTTTATCGCTTGCATGATGGATAGACCCCAAAAATTTCGAATTCATAAAATCACTCAGTTAGTAATTCCCTTTAAAGTTCTATTAAAATGACCACCTATAACACTAAACGAAGTGTTCCAAATCAGAAATAAAAGAATGTTATGACATTTGTTTTTCTTTATGCTACAACTGATTATTTTAAAAACATATTAAAAATACCACTTTCTATAATGTTGATTATATTTTTCATCATGCTTACCCTCATCGAATTTCATATAAATTAAAAAAGAAACAGCCCCTTCAAGCCATACCGTAAAATTTTTTTTTTGTGGTCATTTTACAGAAAAAGAACATTAAGCAAATTTTTTTTCTTTTATTTACCTTTATGTATGGATGCACAAATTAGGTCAATTGAAGAGAAAATTTTTGTGAGGTAAAATGTCGAGTCGTTTTGAAAAGCAATTGTATGCATCCGAACTTGCCGTGCTACCGTGGGAAGACAATGTTTCCCGGGATTTGGGGATAAGTACCCCCTCAAAACCCCGGTAGCAGGCCCGAAAATTTACGTCCAGTCAAAGGGAACGTAAATTGCTGAATAAAGTTTAAAGGGTATCAATAGGTCAAGAAAATATTCGGTTAAAAGTTAAAAAGTGTGCTTCACTGACTTCAGGGATCAAAGCACAAAAACAAATATCCCCAATGATATATGTTGAAAGAAATGCTAATGACCCCCTTTGGATTTACTCCTAGAAAAAACCACTCAACTTTCCAATATGCGGGCCCTTTTTAGGAGCTAAAATTTTTTAGCAATTGCATTTTTTTTTTTATTAAAAACCATTGTTTGTTCAAAAGGTTTAAACTTATTGCCTTGATAATTCTTGTTTTGAGGATGCAAAACCCAGAATAAAAAGTAAGCGGGAGCTTTTCGTGTTTAAAATTTAATTTTTTTTGAAGTCCCTTTTTGCGTAATCTGTTATCAGAGGAAAGCAAGGCGGACACAATGTGGGGTTTAAAAATGACACCTGCATTTTTAAGACTTATTTGAAGAATAATGTACGGTAAAAGGGGCGGTTACAATTGGGATGCTTCATCTCTTGATTATAACAAAAATTTTATGGATCGACTTTGATTAAAAAGATCCTAGGGTATTTTTGTTCATCTAATTTCCCCAAAATAAACTTTGGCTGTTGCACCTTCCAAAAGGGCCATTAAAGCATTTTGGGCGTAACACTGAAAAATCAAGGGACTGTGGGGCGTTTTTTATGTCTAATTTTTGGTTGACTGTATTGTTCTTTAAGTAAGAACAGATTGCGGGGATATTAAAACCCCCCGAAAAAAGTGACCGTTCCAAAAAAAACCTTTTTTTTTTTTTCCCCCTCCTGGGGAAAATTTGTA
>NC_051422.1:25283272-25285772 GCF_015228065.2 Penaeus monodon
ATTATACGATCCCTTATTCATGATATACACTATTTGATAGCATTTGATGTATCTTTTTTTTAACGGTAGGTTCATGTTTGAGCCGCCGTGGTCACAGCATGATACTTAATTTTAGTTTTTCATGTTGTGATGCTCTTGGAGCGAGTACATGGTAGGGTCCCTAGTTCCTTTCCACGGAGAGTGCCGGTGTTACCTTTGAGGTACAACAGTTAAAACCAACATACAAGAAGTTAAACACACTTAGAAATATGACTAGCAGAATTCATCACATTTTTGAGGGACTGACAGAAAAAAAACTAATTGAGATTGATTATGTGTGTTCAAATGTTCAACAAATCTCCATTAAAATAATAGGATGATATCATCGGTGTAAAACATTTTGGACTTCATGTATATTCTACATAAGTGCTTCTTTTCATAATAGAGCTGCAGAAGTAGAAACAAACAAGTGTTAGGTTACATACTGTCAAAATTAGGAATCTGTGCATGCATGGTGAAAGAAGCCATTCTTAGTGACTGATACGATGTGCATTGAGATATACGATCATTGAGTGAACAGGAAACATTCAAATATATTTGTACACAATCCATATTTTGAACCTAGCAAGACTAGAGTATGTTAAATTTATGATGTTTTACATGTCGAAAACAGTTCGCTATAACTCCTAATTGTCATATTAGAATCAGTGAGAATTTGTGCAAGTGGACTTAATTTCGCAAGGCCTTTGAGAGAGAAAGTTTGTCATTATTACGCCTTTGCTACAGAAAGTACCGTTTTCGGAGATGTGCGTGAATAAGGCTGCTGATTGTCTTAATACAATAGGTACAACTACATTCGTGTTAGAAAAGAACCAGACATATGACCTCTTTACTAACAAAACACTATACCAAGATATGTATGTGGTTCACCAGATCAAGACATTTTTTAAAAAGTAATCAGCTTGTATATGTATATAAATATAAATAAAGATAAATGAACATTTATATATATATAAATACATATATATATATATATATATATATATATATATATATATATATATATATATATATATATATATATATTTATATTTATATACAAATCCGTATATATATATATATATATATATATATATATATATATATATATATATATATATATATATATATAGATAGATAGATAGATATAGATATATAGATATAGATATATATGTGTGTGTGTGTGTGTGTGTGCGTGTGTGCGTGTGTGTGTATAGGATGTGGATAATTCTACAGGATGTGGATAATTCTATTTCGGTTACCAGTGGACCACGTGGCTGTTTTCCACGTGGATCCAAAAGTCCTAAATATAACCTTTCGCTCAGCGAGGGCGGAGGTCACATCTGATATCTCACCTCGTTAGACCGAGAGTTCGTGCTAAGCTACCACCGCGCTAAGGTCAGCCCTCGCCTCCCTCCGGGCGGCTGACCGTGACCTCCGCGCGGCGCTTTTACCCCTTTAGACAAGTCGTAGCGTCGTCGTAGCGTGTGTTCACCCCTTTACGTGTGTTTTGCGTCCCTGTCAGCCACTGTACTAGAGTACGCATAGCCGTTATATCTGGCGGCAGCGAGGGCTGTTGCATCCTTTTGGCATGCAACACCAACACATACCCCGAAGAAAATCCGCTCGACTGCTTCAAGACATGGCTAAGAAAAAACAAAACAAAACACGTAAGTACACGTTTGGGCCCCTTTTCTTATTTCTTTTCCCTTCCTTCTCCCATACATGTGTTAAGCCGTTGTTTTTTTTGTTCGGTTAAAAGGTGCTAATGACAGCAAATGGCATGTTCTCACACTGTTCCTTTACCACAGATCGCATTTCCGTGCTATCGAGTATGTGACCAATAAACATGAATATCGTTCGTTAAGTTAAGTAATTAATTATTTTCTCTCGTTTTAGAGATTTATATTGTTTCATCTGCAACGAATTTAACGCGTTCGTGATTTTATCCTATCACGAATATCATTTCATTTTTCCTCCCCCTCGCCCCGACCTGACCGTACCTTCTCTTTCGCTTGCGGTCACTTTGGATTAGAAAAAGGTATTTTCCTGTCTTGACCTAATATCACTTTCTCTTTTCCCGGTCGGTGGCGACATGGGAAGGATCAAATTGACAGCTTGGTTTCCCTGTATTTTGGTAGTTATTTTTGTTGACGCCTTGGGAATTAACCATAGCATTGTTACATTGCTTTTGGTGACAAGTTCTATTGGCGCTAGAGCGAAGCGTGTAACGCATTTTCATTAATTTGTATTATTGAATATAGCGTAGGATCTTCCCCCATATCATAGTGCACAGGATTGCCCGATATTGCCCCGGGGTTGCGTAAACGTCTAATAGATCTGTGCTCCGTCGTTTGAGAGTAGGTACAATAAACCAAAATTATTCGTTCAGCACCTTTTGAGTCGGTGTGACCCGCTGTTATGTCCGTTAATTAATGTAGGACTAGGGTTTAAGCTAGAATCATTATTCGCTTATTAATCA
>NC_051422.1:25305772-25313272 GCF_015228065.2 Penaeus monodon
GCAGTAGTTTCATATGGTTTCTTACACCTGCAAATTGATTTTGTTATGCAATCAATGAGGTTTCCGCATATTTCGAAACGTTGTATCCTTCGGGCATTTTCATGAGGACAGGCCAACTCAAGGTGGTTTGCGTTCTATGGGGAAATACTACATACTGGGTTTAGGCAGTGAAGTTGTTATTGGTATATGATGAGAGCAGGTTAGCATATCTTTCCGTGCCTGGAGCATTTTTTTTTTTTTTTTTTTTTTTTTGTGTGTGCGTGTGTGGCGAAAGCAAGATCCGAGAAAATTGATTAGAGATGATTAATCATTGTAATTGAATGAGTTCTTTGTAGTATCTCAAGTGTCTCCGAGAGATGTTAAACCACAGGGTAGCCTCTAACCCCAGGAAGATACTGAGACGGTGAGCATTCCTCATGAAAAGGTAATGTTGCAACCACATGGCAATTTTATAAGTTTCAGTTTTAGTAGAGAGAGAGAGAGAGAGAGAGGAGAGAGAGAGAGAGAGAGAGAGAGAGAGAGAGAGAGAGAGAGAAGAGAGAGAGAGAGTAGAGAGAGAGAGAGAGAGAGAGAGTAGAGAGGAGAGAGAGAGAAGAGGAGAAAGAGAGAGAGAGGAGAAGAGGAGAGAGAGAGAGAGAGAGAGAGATGAGAGAGAGAGAGAGAGAGAGAGAGAGAGAGGAGATGATTGAGAGAGTGAGAGAGGGAGAGAGAGTGAGAGAGGGAGAGAGAGTGAGAGAGGGAGAGAGAGTGATAAAGGGAGAGAGAGTGAGAGAGGGAGAGAGAGAGGACAGACAGGCAGAACGAGAAAGACAGAGGAGGGGTAGGGAGAGAGGAAAGGAGGGAAAGAGGGAGTGAGGAGAGGGGGGGGGGCGCCGCCCCACCTCCCGAGAGACAACTGAAATTTGTATCACTAATTGAAATTAGCTAAATGACGGACATTAATTTTGTTTCATTTCTATCAGCGTATTAATTTGCATTTGTTGTAACAATTGTCATTATCATAAATACACGGCAGTGCACTTTCCTGTATGTCTTAGATATTGCAACATTCCTAAGTAGCGCTTTACGCCTAGGAGACTAACATCTGGCAGCTAAAGTACTTGGAAAGCATCCTGTATAGTCACTGTCTCGTTTACCGTGGGCTTAGCATACTCACGGCTGTGTTATATGGACTACAATTGCCAAGATATAACAGTGGGGTATTACCATCTGTTGCTGGAGTTTGTAAATTGTGTAGGTTATTTTGCGAGTTTTGATAATGGCCGGATTATTCTTGGTGGGGATTAATCTTGCAGAGGGTATTACTGGTATGGGTATTAATGCAGGAATATTAGTAGTAGGAGTAATGATTGTGTGAGCATTACTAGTTGTAATAGGAATGATGGTAGTATTGTTGGAATTGGTTGAAAGGAATATATTTTTTAAGGAGAAACATTTTTGGAGTATATTTTTAAGGAGAATATTGGCGCGTATATCACTGATAAGAGCTGTGTCAGCAACTCGAGGATTCAGCAGTCCAAACAGAACGCCTCGAGGTGTCTGGTATCGGCCAGTAAAGACTCGAGTGAGTCCAAAGATATGCCTGCTGATGACCAAACAGGACGAGGCTGCTGGACGTGACATGACCCAACTTGGGTAGTATGCGGGGAGCGTGAGTTGCGCGCAGGGTGGGTGGCCATGGCTGCTACAACACTCCCCCTCCAGTGAGTGTGAGGGGTGGGTCGTTTGTGCAGAGAAACAAATTAACAAATAAAGAAATACTAATGACTTTAAGTGAAGTACTACTAGAGCGAATTACACGTCCTTTTATACTCATGATAATTTAACCATGACTCAGAAACGTAATCTTTAAATATGTATCCTTCTGCTCTTTACTGCAGTGATGCTACTGCATCATCATCATCATCATCCTCATCACACTCGCAACATGCTATTCGTGTTGCGAGATATTCAACTTGTGATGAGAAAAAACGACAGGAGGAACTTTAATTGATAAATGAAGTAAAAAAATGGGGGAAAATTAATGAGGAGAATCAGATTTCTACATTTATAATCCACAATTTTCCAAAGGGAAGATAATTCTGGAAAAAATAATGTCTGAGAAAGACTATACAACCTGAAAAATAATGACGCACATGAAGAAAGGGAAAAACAGAAAGGACAGAATTATATGAGGAAAGCGAGTAATAACCGAATATGATCTCAATAATTCTAAAAATCGAGAAAACTAAGAAAGAGAGAGGAAAAACTACTACAATCAAAAGATATACAAAGGAAACCCACTTCAGTGGCTAAACTTACGGTTATGTTCACCGCGTCTAGCAGGCCGAAGCAATTACACACGGACTGATTTCTCATGCCGAGCACGCATTATGGCGGGGGAAAGGTACACTGCGGGCGAGGCTGTGCTATCCAAAATGGTTATTGTATCTTACGTAATGAACACCACTTGTTGGCTAGTTCTTGCTATCTCACACACACACACACACACACACACACACACACACACACACACACACACACACACACACACATATTTACACATATTTACACATTTACACATCTATATACACACATATTTACACATTTACACATCTATATACACACATATTTACACATTTACACATCTATACACACACATACACACATATGTATACACGTGTGTGTGTGTGTGTGTGTGTGTGTGTGTACACACACATGTATATATGAGTGTGTATAGATGTATGTATGTATGTATATGTGTACACACACACACACACGCGCGCGCGCGCGCGTCATTGCTACTACTGCCACTACTAGACCCTTTTCTGGCCAACATCAAATTGCACCATATCTGGCCTACTGCTATACTTCGTGCTACTCACCCTTGCCTTTGCTACTGTCCTGGCGAAACACCTGACGATATGATTATGACTATGACGCTGCCACCTTCTCCAGTTTGGCCCGCCTGCCGAATCAAGTCTTTGCGAACCCTTGTCACCATAACCACGAAATAGTTGTTCTTCCCACTACCTCCAATATCTCCTCGTCATTGTGATAAGTAAGTCTGTCCTCATTAGCTCCAGATTAACATCTGCCTCCCTACACCTCACCTCATTCCCCTGTTCCTGACCGTTCCTTACGTGGCATAGTATCCTTTATATTATTTTTATGATTATTATTGTCTTCGCATTGCACAATTTGATATATTCACCGCCAGCATTACCACTGTTATTGTCAATGAAATTTACATTATTATTATTATCGTTATTATCATTCTAAAAATTGCAATTGATATCATAATTGTTAATATTCTGTTGTTGTTGTGATTGATTATGGTTATGATTGATTATTGTTGTTGTTAGGATTATGGTTATAATTGATTATTGTTGTTGTTGTTATGATTATGGTTATGATTATGGTTGTTGTTATGATTATGGTTATGATTATGGTTGTTGTTGTTGTTGTTGTTACTACCTTTATTATCATTACATCATTGAGCGATTTATTTCTGTGTACCTCGTTATTATTGTTATTATTATTATCATTAGTAGTAGTAGTAGTAGTAGTACCATAATTATCATTACATTATTGAGCGATTTATTTCTGTGTATTTAATCATCATTGTTGTTGTTGTTGTTGTTGCTGTTACCTTTATTACCATTACATTATTGAGCGATTTATTTCTGTGAATCTCATTAGTAGTAGTAGTAGTAGTACCATAATTATCATTACATTATTAAGCGATTTATTTCCGATAGATAGATAGCCAGATAGATAGACAGACAGACAGATAGATAGACAGATAGATCTGGTTATGCATATCTTGCATAACCAGATGTTGTTTTACTTGTGTTATAGCCTTCAGGAAGCATAAGAAATATCCCTCGTACCGAGACAAGCGCGCGCATGCTAGCATGTATGTATAAGATGTGGATAATTCTATTTCTGTTACAGGATGTGGATAATTCTATTTCTGTTACCAGTGGACCACGTGGCTGTTTTCCACGTGGATCCAAATGTCCCAAATAAGAACCACCCGCTCAGCGAGGGCGGAGGTCACATTTTATGTCTGACCTCGTTTGACCGGGAGTTCGTGCTAAGCTACCACCGCACTAAGGTCAGCTCCGCCCTCTCTCCGGGCAGCTGACCGTGACCTCCGCGCGGCCCGATTATAACTAGACATGTCTTGTGTGTTTTATACTGCGTGGTATCAACTCTCAGAAATAAAGAGTCTAGCCGAATACCAGTATCAATACCCCTGCAAGCCAATGTAATTGGGGCAATATAAGATGTGGATAATTCTATTTCTGTTACAGGATGTGGATAATTCTATTTCTGTTACCAGTGGACCACGTGGCTGTTTTCCACGTGGATCCAAATGTCCCAAATAAGAACCACCCGCTCAGCGAGGGCGGAGGTCACATTTTATGTCTGACCTCGTTTGACCGGGAGTTCGTGCTAAGCTACTACCGCACTAAGGTCAGCTCCGCCCTCTCTCCGGGCAGCTGACCGTGACCTCCGCGCGGCCCTATAACCCGTATAACTAAACATGTCGTGTTCTTATACTGCGTGGTGTCAACTCTCAGAAATAAAGAGTCAAGCCGTTAACAAGTATAACTACCCTCTGTTCACCATTGTACTAAGGATGATAGCCTTTTACAGTATGTGTGTGTGTATGTGTGTGTATGTGTGTGTGTGTGTGTGTGTGTGTGTGTGTGTGTGTGTGTGTGTGTGTGTGTGTGTGTGTGTTTGATGCGTGAAGGCATGGATGTGTATACGTGACATGTATTTGTTTTTCTTATCTAGAAATCAGTTTATACATCTGTCAGCCAACCCATCTATCTGTCTCCTCGAGTTGAGCGTTACCGCCGATTAGAGAGAAAGCCCGCCTTGGATTTATTATCCATTAAGTAAGTTAACTCTAAAACCCCTTTATGGTTGCGCGTCAGACTTAGCTCGTAACCTACGCTCATCAATATTCACTTTCTTTTGTTGTAAAGTTGCGCAGTTCGCTTCAATTGGTAGCTTCCTTTGGTTTGCTTTTGTTGGCATTTGCCCTTCGCATTTCATTTAGAGGAATAAGTAAATTACAATAGTATGTGTAGCTAATTACTGTGATTGCTGAGAGAGAGATGTTACTATGTTGCTACTTACATGCAATGAGTAATGTAATTACTGTAAAAAGTTACCCAAATGTCATCAATTATCCTCATTATTTTTTTTATCATTGTTATTATTATCATCAGCATTGTTATTATCATTATTAACTTTATTTTAATTATTATCATTATTATCAATATTGTTATAATTTGAGCCCGCGGCGGCCGAGTGGTTAGAACATCAGTCTCAAGACTGCAACGACGGCAATCTGTTTTCGAGCGTTCGAGTCACCTAGCCACTGGGTGGGCAAGCTAGCCCAAGTCAGTTGGTGGCAGGAAGGGCATATATATATATATATATATATATATATATATATATATATATATATATATATATATATATATATATATATATATATATATATATTTATATATATGAATATATATATATATATATATATATATATATATATATATTACTATCATAATCATCTTTATCTTTATTATAAGTATCATTATATCATTATTATTATCACTATCATCATCATTCCATAATAAAAATCAATAACCATGATAATAATAATACACTGTGTGTACCATATCATTTTTGACCGTAAACCACGCCACCTGTAAGAGGAGGGAGAAGGTAGAAGACAGATGCCTTCCTAAACTGGGAATTCGTGTTCTCGCTTAACAAACTTTCTAATTACCTAGACTTGATTAAACTAAACTTTCGAAATTAATTAGTAGCTTTGGAATTTCAAGAAGTATAGTTGTGTCCTTTACATGGATTCGAATTGTACCATATTTTTCAACTCTGCATGTCAAACGACAACAGACAACTGTAAATCGTTGTATCTTCACACGCACAATACATAATACACACGCACGCGCACAATTCTCTCTACTTATCCGGGCTTGGGAACAGCATTGACTTGGGCTGGCTTGGCCACCCAGTGGCTAGATAGGCAATCGAGGTGAAGTTCCTTGCCCAAGGGAACAACGCGCCGGCCAGTGACTCGAACCCTCGAACTCAGATTGCCGTCGTGACAGTCTTGCTTCCGATGCTCTAACCACTCGGCCACCGCGGCCTATATATGTATATATATATATATATATATATATATATATATATATATATATATATATATATATATATATACATACACACACACACACACACACACACACACACACACACACACACACACACACACACACACACACACACATATATATATATATATATATATATATATATATATATATATATATATATATATATATATATATATATATATATATTATATATATATATATATATATATATATATATATATATATGTATATATATACATATATATAGTATATATATATGTGTGTGTGTGTGCGTGTGCAGCCGCAGCCGCAGCCGCCGCAGCAGCCTTAGTCAGTCCATTGCAGGACTGCAGGCCTCTTCCAATCTTTTCCAACTTTGTCTTGTGTTTTTTGTTTCCAGTCTCGGTCCCAAAATTTCATTATTTCGTCACGCCATCTTGTCACTGGCCTGGCCCTTGGTCTCTTTATATTATCTATAATCCAGTCTGTTACATTCTTTGTCCATCTGTTATCCTGTCTCCGATGTATATGACCTGCCCATTGTCATTTTTTCTTTTTGATGCTCCCAAGTATATCTTCTACTTTTCTGTTTCCTGATCCACGTCGCACTCATCTGATGTCTGAAGCTAATTTCCAGCTTCAATCGCTCCATCCTTCTCTGGGCACTTATTAGTTTCCTCTCCGGTAATTTGGTTGTAAGTCCATATTTCTCATCCATAGACCATAACTGGTAGGACACATTGGTTAAATATTTTTCTTTTCAAACATAACAACAAGGAGTATGCTACTGTGTTTGCCAAAGGCGCTCCAGCCTGGACTGATGCGTCGCTTAATTTCCTCTTTGCTAGTTGTGTTTGTCTGTACGAGTTGTTGCCTTGTACTTGTATCTGTTCGAACTGAACTCTACAGTTGAACATGGTCTTAGTCTTTTTTTTGTTCATCCAAAGACCAATTTTCAGACTTTCTCTATTCAGATTGTTTATTAGTTGCTGCATTTCATTTGCAGATTCACTGAAGAGAACAATATCATCTGCAAATCTTAGATTGTTTAGGTATTCATCTCCTATTTTGATACCCTTTATATTCCACTCTAGCTTTTTTAATATCTCCTCAAGACAAGCTGTAAACAGTTTTGGTAAGATGGTATCGCCCTGTCTAACACCTTTTTTATTGGAATTTTGTCGGTTTTCGTGTGGAGCTTGATGGTTGCTGTCCCATCTTTGTATATATCTTCCAGTATTTTACAATATACCTCCTCTACTCCCTGTTTTCGGATAACTTCCATTAATGCTGGTATCTCTACAGTCAAATGCCTTTTTGT
>NC_051422.1:25320772-25325772 GCF_015228065.2 Penaeus monodon
TATTTACCCCAAAGATATGGAATTCTAATTCAATTAATTTTTCTCTCTTCAATAAGATGGTACCTTATTGAACTCACTAAGTAATTAATACCTTACTTGACACGTTACTCTTCTTGTGACAAATTGTTCTTATTATGCTCTCATTTTTCTTGCAATTTAGTAAGGTGATTGAAAAACACATTATCATCCTCCTCCTTAGCCCTTTTACTGGCCTGGTGCACTTATATTTCAGCTTCTGAAAACGATTGACCCTCCTCGCTACTGAATGTTACACCTCAGTGCGAAACCTCTGCCACACTCACTACCCTGGCACGCGACGACCCTAGCGACCAGCGGATCACCAGGAACCATCTGTAGATACCTAACAGAACCTCTACTGCATCGTTTCAAGCATTACAGTCGGCTCGAGGACGAGCCTTGCGCGTGGCCGCAAGACCGGATGTACACTTCACACCCCCGTCCAAGCAGCTGCCCTTCTCTTTGGGCAGGACGCAGATGTCGCCCGGCTTTTTTTTCGCACAGGAATAAACATCCGCCCTCGAAGCGAACCGCCGCATGTCCGTAAGGCAGAGGGAGAGACACGGCAGACAGGCCAAGCCACACAGGGTCCAGCTCCACCACCTCATCCTCCACCTGGGGACACAGGGGTCTCTTGGGGGCCTCATATCTGTCTTCAAGAATAAACCAGCAAGCTAAGCCTCTTTTCACTGACCCACCCAAGTCCATCTCTCGTCAAGCTTACATCTGTCGAAGTGGTGCTCCCTCCTCGCTACTGAATGTTACACCTCAGTGCGAAACCTCTGCCACACTCACTACCCTGGCACGCGACGACCCTAGCGACCAGCGGATCACCAGGAACCATCTGTAGATACCTAACAGAACCTCTACTGCATCGTTTCAAGCATTACAGTCGGCTCGAGGACGAGCCTTGCGCGTGGCCGCAAGACCGGATGTACACTTCACACCCCCGTCCAAGCAGCTGCCCTTCTCTTTGGGCAGGACGCAGATGTCGCCCGGCTTTTTTTTCGCACAGGAATAAACATCCGCCCTCGAAGCGAACCGCCGCATGTCCGTAAGGCAGAGGGAGAGACACGGCAGACAGGCCAAGCCACACAGGGTCCAGCTCCACCACCTCATCCTCCACCTGGGGACACAGGGGTCTCTTGGGGGCCTCATATCTGTCTTCAAGAATAAACCAGCAAGCTAAGCCTCTTTTCACTGACCCACCCAAGTCCATCTCTCGTCAAGCTTACATCTGTCGAAGTGGTGCTCCCTCCTCGCTACTGAATGTTACACCTCAGTGCGAAACCTCTGCCACACTCACTACCCTGGCACGCGACGACCCTAGCGACCAGCGGATCACCAGGAACCATCTGTAGATACCTAACAGAACCTCTACTGCATCGTTTCAAGCATTACAGTCGGCTCGAGGACGAGCCTTGCGCGTGGCCGCAAGACCGGATGTACACTTCACACCCCCGTCCAAGCAGCTGCCCTTCTCTTTGGGCAGGACGCAGATGTCGCCCGGCTTTTTTTTCGCACAGGAATAAACATCTGCCCTCGAAGCGAACCGCCGCATAAAAGGACATGTCCGTAAGGCAGAGGGAGAGACACGGCAGACAGGCCAAGCCACACAGGGTCCAGCTCCACCACCTCATCCTCCACCTGGGGACACAGGGGTCTCTTGGGGGCCTCATATCTGTCTTCAAGAATAAACCAGCAAGCTAAGCCTCTTTTCACTGACCCACCCAAGTCCATCTCTCGTCAAGCTTACATCTGTCGAAGTGGTGCTCCCAACTCATGTGTCGCTCACATCTGGTGACTCGCTTACATCTGGTGGCTTGCGGTGGTCATTCACTTACACTACAGAAGGAGTGAGTACTATAGATGCACAAATCTTTGTCCCATTATGCTTCAGGTGTGGAATGACAGGTGTGACTGCCTGGCACTGGGGGTGCACATCCCCTCCCTGACCTGTCCCCTCCCCCTCCAAACCCTGTGGTACCAGCACCGTCCGCGAGTGACCAGCTCGGCCCTCCCAACCCATAGATAGCCAGTGTGCTGGGAAGCGCTGCATAGATTTCCTGTGGCTGCCGGCGAGTGGGGAGTGCAGAGGCCACCGAACTACGCAACTGGTTGTGCATGACCGCAGGTCTAGTGGGGGTATCCCCCGTACAACCATGTGGCAGAAGTGACATCACGCCAGCTGACCAAGGTGACATAAATGTGCTTGAACTTCTAAAGGAAATCTCTGAAAGAACAAAACAATAAGTTAATGAAATAACGACACTGAAACAGGATATGGAAAAAATTAAAAGTGACTGTCATCATCGTGATACTAGTGTTACCATTAGTGCTAAAAGAACGAACGAGGAGAATTGACGTCAGATCGCCAGTGTTGATAACCAGAGTGGGCGTGTCAGCACTGAGAGCAGCCACGAACAGTATCAGGATCCCGGTGACATCGAGTCCAGTGATGCAGCCAGCCCCCAAGGGTGCATCTGGCACAGCAACCGCAGGGACTGTTCTCAGAAGTGGAACAAAGCTAAGACCGAATGTTTGAAATGATTTAAAGTACTTTTAAGTTTACGACTACCATCTGTAATGAAATACATAATCATAAAGTTATTTTATGTTTCTGATGTGAATCTATAATTAATAATATTAGAGTATATAACAGCATGAAGTACAGATTGCCTAATAAAACACTATTCACATATGGATAAATGCACAATCATATTCATATAATGGAATATGCATAGTATTAAGCCTAGGCTGAATGACCTAGATTTTTACATCCGTAATTATAATATTGATGTTATTTGCGTGCAAGAACCTTTTCCTGCCGCTGCTAAGATGAAAATAGCACATGCAATTAAGGGATATTATTCATATGTGAATACAGCCATGACTGACTGTTGACATATGTGAAGGTAAAACTGCCACATAAATTAGTAAAAAAAAAATCAGAGGACACTGATGTTCAATTTCATCATTTAAAAATCCAGACTGCCTCAGGATATGTTTCACTGTATAATGTATATGCCAGATACTCTAAATTTCTGTCTAGTTCTCTCTCCATTTTTTTACAACCAATCCACGTTATGCATGGGCGACTTCAATGCAGGGCATCCACTCTTTGGAGAAAACCAGCGTAATAGTAATGGGGGAAGAATTCAAGGATTTTATCAATAGTAAATCACTGACAGTATATGACCCAGAAGCAGAGACTCATTTGGGAGGTGGCAGGTTAGATTACGTATTTGGCAAAAATTTAGTTTATGTTAATGTCTGTACTTCACTGGTACGAGAGTTAATGACCACCTTGCAATCCGAACAGACTACACTGTAGACAGCAACTCAGCCCCTAAATCACCTAGGCTCAGAATAATTATCCCACCGGGCCTAGAGCATCACTTCAAGGCACGGGTCTATGACTGGTATAACACCTATGAAATAACAACTATTGAAATTTTCTCTCAGGATCTAATCATTGTTGTCACTGACTACTATAACACATGGGTATGTTCACGAAAACTCTCGAAGAAAAAGAGGCCCCAGGCCTCCCATGCACCAATGTGGATGGGAATTCTGGCCAAGGAACATAAACGGGTCCAGGAGCTTGTTAATTGTTACAAAGATAATAAGACGACAGATAATCTTCTGCAGTTTCTTATAGCCAACAAGGAAATCATATAATCAAAAGCTCAGATTCGTAGTAAACACTGGAAACAATTCTTGCAAAGTATCAATAGTCAAACTTCTGTAGCTGACGTGTGGACAAAATTAATAGGCTGACAGGCAAAGCTCTCATAACGCTGCAGTTCTACAGTCCACAAATACAGTGCAGTGGGCCGGGAATTCTCAGTTAAACTCACTTCCACAAGGGATAAAAAATTAATTCAATTCGAAAATAGATAGAAATTTTAATATAGCAATAGGATGTGCTGCAATTAACTCAATTAAATAATTAAATAATGCCATCCTCGCCCCTGGCGAGGATGGCATTATTTACAGTGTCCTTTGCGACGCTCAGGTACCACAACCCCTTTTTTAAACCCTGTATAGACCATCCTATTACAAGGAATCCCCCCAAAACCCCTGGATTTAAAAGCTTAATCACTCCTATACTTAAACCCAATACTAAAAAAACCGGGGCCATTTCCCGACCTCCTGTCTGTGCAAGTACTTGAGAAATAATTCTGACAGGCTTAGTTTGCAAAAACCCCAATTTATCCCCCAACTGATGGATTTCTCCCCGGGATAGCTCAGCACTGTTTTCCAGAGTATTAAATTCATGCAAACCATTTTCTTGATCTTAATCTGCCTTTCATATTGAAAATAGAGAAATCATCCTCAGCAACTAGCTATTTTTTGATATTCAAAAAACTGTTAATATGGACTCAAATGTATTATCGAATTGATGGGGCTCAGGTTCTTTTCAGGCATTAAGAGATCTTAAAAAAGTATCAACTCGGAAACCCCTCAGCGGGGCATCTTAGTCCCATGCTTTTTTAAATACCTATGTATGGATTACTATGAAATATACCCTTGAGGGCAGGGGCTCAGTATTTGTTATGCCGGATATTTGCTTAAACCCTCATGCATGGGGAAATGAAAGCAAAAATAGTTACTTTCAACAAGGGTTTTGAGTGTGGCTTGATTATCTCAACTGAAAAAAAAAGGTACTTACCCAAAAGAAAAATCCCTCTGTAAAGGTTTCACATAAGCAGAATTTTGCCATCGTACCTGGGGATGTTGCAATAGCGAGTTCTCAAAACCTGAGCGGCTGAACCCAATTAAAAGACAAAATATCTGCAGTATTGCAAGCCTTTTACTGTCCCCCTACGGTCAGTCATAGTTACCCTACATTGACCTAGTTTTTTCAGGAAATCAGATTTGACTAGTTTAAAAAAATTGTAAAAAAAAAATAAACCTGAGGATCTTCTGGCACCCCTAGAACAACAAGGATTTGGAATTGAGAAAAAAATTAAATTTTT
>NC_051422.1:25360772-25363272 GCF_015228065.2 Penaeus monodon
TAAATCAAAATCGAGTTACTGAGACGTCAAATTTATGCAGGTAAACACATTAGCAAAATTTTACGTTTTGATATGCACTGTGCGTATGTTCTTTTAGCAATAAGAAAGTATCATGGTGAACAGTACTGCGAAATATTACAGGTTCGTCTGAAATTATGCGAATGCTGGTGATTCATTTTCACCGATTCGAAGAGACCATGAAAGGTAAGGCTAAATTGCAATATGCAAAACTAATTGTACATTCAACTTAAACATAACTTTAAGTTGAATTTATAAATCTGTTATCGAGATAAAACTCCTATTTATTTATATAAGTTATTGGCTGGCATTACTTTTTCGGCAAATTGTTCATTATATAAATCACCATACAGCAGGAAAGTTATTACATAAGATATTAATTGCCTCTGACCACAAAACCTTTGGGATCTTCCAATATCTGGCAGAAAGTGTATAAAATCCAGTAAACAATCCATATCTGCATATTTCAGGAATCTAATTCCGTAAGTACATACAGTATCTTGCGGATTATAAGAGAGGCCTTTTCCTTACACAAAACCCAGTTCTCCTTCAAGTAACTATTTATCTTATCTAGCTTAGTATGGATAGGCCCATACTAGTTTCTAATTCATGACATCACTCTATATAGTAATTCCATAACTGTTCTCTATAATACTGACCTGATTGTTTTGACAGTTTTCTGTGTGCTACAGTAGATTATTGTAGGGAATGTAGATAACAAAAAATACTTTTTATAATGATTACCGCCTTTGTTTGTCATCTATACTTAATAGCAAGTTGAATTCCATATACATTGAAAATATGAAGCAATTAACCAAGCCATGATCAGTAAAGTTAAACTTTGTGGTAATTTGTACAAAAAAGAGGATACACTAAGCAGAAAATTGACATTCACTTTTGAGTAAACCTACTAGGTCAAGTGAAAAACAAAAGAGTTAAATATGTGCTGTGTGGTGCAGCGGTAACGATCTCGTCTAGCAATCTTGTTGACCTACGTTCAAATCATTTGCCACCAGTGGATGGATGGTAACGCCCGCCATTCATTGCACACAGAGGGGAATTTAGAAGCAAAGTAAAACAGACGGCATGTCTTACCAAGAATGTCCATTGTAACAAATGGAATAAACCAAAATTAAATTCTGATAGCAAATCCATACCCTAAATTGCACCTTTAAGAATCTCCGATTCTGGTAATACGAGTATCTTTATAAGGATTTCTAACTATACCTTAATATATTTATATGTTTATTTTTAGTCGTAACAAGTTAGTTTGAACATTTTAATTGCTTTACTTAATGGAAAACCTAGCAAATTCTTATTAATATATCTATCAGTTAGACTTTTTTTAGAGTGCATAGTTCATATCTAAATGCTTAAATTCTGGGCGGAATTGGAAGAAAATTTAACCAGTATCTATTCAATAAGAGGTTGGTGTATTCAGTTTCCCTCTACTATAGCAAATGCCTGAAACTCTTTATATATTTGAAAACCAAGTACTGACATTTTTCATAACAGAAAAGAATAGTAATAAAAACATGATTGTTAATTATTAAAAAATGTAAATTAAGAACTGTTGCTCTTCGTCTGTTAGTGTGAAATGGTATATGATAATGCTCAGTCATTAATGTACCAAAGGTAAAAGCCTATATTAATATAGCACATATAATACCCGATGATATACATCTTTTGATATCTGTAAATATTTTATTCTTATTTTCAGAGATGATGCATTTGCGGTCAAGGAATAACAATGGCAATTTGCAAGTACAAGCAAAGGGTACAAGGAATAACAAAGGCAGTTTGCAAGTACAAACAAAGGGTACAAGGAATAACAATGGCAGTTTGCAAGTACAAGCAAAGGGTACAAGGAATAACAAAGGCAGTTTGCAAGTACAAGCAAAGGGTAGAACGGTTCAAACCAAAATACAAGAAGTTAGAAACGTTTCGGTAAACACACTTTGAAATATGACCAGCAGAAGTCATCATTTTCTTGAGGGACTGAAAAAAAGGAGAAGAGTGGTTGTGTATACTTAAGTGTTCAATGAAATTTTCATTAAAATAGTTCTTAATAATCAAAAGGGTGGGTAGCATCGGTGTAAAAGATTGTGGACTTCATGGATATTTTAAACCAACTGATGCTTCTTTTTATGATGGAGCTGAAGCAGTAGATGGAAAGGAGTGTTCGATTACATGATGTCAAAATTAGAATAGAATAGGAATTTCTATGCGTTGTGAAATTAGCCATTCTTAATGTGACTGATACGGTGTGCAATGAGATATGCGATCAGTGAATGAACAGGAAATCGGTAAAACATTCAGGTAAATCTGTACATAATCCATATTTTAAACCTAGCAAGACAAAATATGTTAAATATATTTTGCTTTACATCTCGCAGACAGTTCGCATTAACTCCTAATTGTCAAATTAGAGTCAGTGACAAACTGTGGAAGTGGATTTGATTTCTCAAGATTTTTGAGAGGA
>NC_051422.1:25383272-25388272 GCF_015228065.2 Penaeus monodon
ATACATTGTTCCAACATCACCCAAGACACTTGTACACGTGGTTTTCACCAGACAAAAGAACACAACCAAATTGACTACATTGTGCTGAACCAAAAATGGAAAAGTTACATAAAAAATGCCAAGACAAGACCTGGTGCCGACTGCAACAGTGACTACCAACTACTAACTATTGGCTTTCAAATAAGACTCAAAAAGATGGAGCGTCCAACACCACCTCTAAAGATCGACTACAAAACTTTTGATAACAATTACAGAATTACAGTGTCAAACAAAGTTGAAGTACTCAATCAATGTGAAGATGATAAAACACCAAATGAGTTGTGGGAAGAAGGAAAAGAACTCTTGCTGAGCGCTGCTTAAGAAACTATCGACAAATTCCCCCTGGATATCTGAAAAAAAACACTAAGTGAAATTGAAACAAGAAGATGCCTAAAATCAAAGGGTATCAATAATCCAGTTGAAGAAGTAATTTGCAATAAACAAAATACAAAAATTCAAAGATTATTGCGACAAGATAAGGAAAAATATTTAAATGAACATTGCCAGAGAATTGAAAACTGTTCTATCAATAAAACAACTAAAGAACTCTACCAAGGAGTACGAAACATCACACGAAAATTTAAACCTACAATGGACACTATCAAAACTGAAGATGGACTTGTTTTATGTGATGGAAAAGAAGTCAAAGATAGATGGAATCAATATTGTTCCAACCTATACAAAAGAATAAAGATCTAACAACATTAATTAGACTCAATGACAGCGAAGATGAACCACCGTCACTGCTAGACGAAGTTATAAAAGCCATAAAGAGTTAAAGAATAACAAGAGCCCGGGGAAAGGATGAAATAACAGCGGAAAATAATCAAGAATGCTGGCGAAAATGTTGAATACTTCTTCTTTCAAACTTTGTACAAAATTTGGAAAGAAAGAAGATGGCCAGAAGACTGGGTAAAATCAGTCTTTGCTCCCATACCTAAAAAAGGTGACACACTCCAATGCAACAATAACAGGACAATTGCATTAATAAGTCACAGCAGCAAAATTTTGTTGAAAATTATTGCTGAAAGAATGAAGTTGAAGTTAAGAGAAGAAATTGCAGACGAACAAGCAGGTTTTTGCCCTGAAAAAGGTACCAGAAATCAGATTCTAAATCTGAAATTGATCATAGAGAAAAACATTGAACATCAGAAAGACCTATACCTGTGTTTCATCGATTACTTGAAAGCTTTTGATACTGTTGATCATGATATCCTTTGGAATAACATGAACGATATGAAGTTTCCAAAACACATCATCCAACTAATAAAAGCCATGTATGACCAACAACAAGCAGCTGCAAGAACCACTTATGGGTTAACAGAATGGTTCGAAGTCAAACAAGGAGTGCGACAGGGTTGCATTCTGTCCCCGCATCTCTTTAACATATATTCTGAAGCAATTATGAAAGGTGCTCTAGAGAATTTTGAAGGAACTATAGATGTTGGAGGATACAAAATATCAAATCTAAGGTATGCCGATGATATAGTTTTGATTGCCAGCAGTATCACTGAACTACAACAGCTACTAGATAAAGTTAGAGAAGCAAGCAAAAAGGCTGGCTTGTTTCTTAATACCAAGAAAACTAAGATCATGAAGATTCAAAGATAACCGGCAATGAACAATGATGAACATGGATCAATGGAATGGTTGTGGAAAATGTGAAAGAGTTCACTTATCTTGGAGCTGTTTTAACTAATACATATGATGATTCACCGGAGATAAAAAGAAGAATTACCATTGCCAAAAATGCCACAGTTGCTCTCAATAACATCTGGAAAGACCGAAGCATTACCTTACGGACAAACCTGAGGTTGTTGAACTCATTAGTTTTCCTAATTGCATCATATGGTTCTGAGTGTTGGGTGCTGAAGAAGATAGACAAGAAAAAGTTCAATAGTTTTGAAATGTGGTGTTACAGACGAGTACTACGTATTAACTGGACAGAGAAGAAAACGAATGATGAAGTGCTGAGAAAAATAAATTGTAAAGACCGATTGTTGGACATCTTGAACAAAAGGAAATTAAAGTTTATTGGTCATGTGATGAGAAGTAAAAGTATTGAGAAAAACTTGCTGACAGGGATGGTGATAGGAAACAGAGGAAGAGGCAAACCGAAGACAAGACTGAGCGACAATATCAAAGATAATTGTGGGTTGTCGATGGTACAAGTGGAAAGAAAGGTGCAGGATTGAGTTGAGTGGCGAAGGATGGTGGAGAGGTCCACGGCTGCTCAAACATGAGCGTACCGTTATTGATGATGATTAATATTCTGGATACTTATATTCTAATAACAATTTTATTTTAGGAAAATAATAGTTTCTTCTGTCTTCTGGATGAGGTAGTAGCTGGAGCTGTCATCGTTGACGCATCTGGAACCTTGCCTGATGGCTCCAAAATCCTTACATTAGGAAGAGGAGTCTCCTCAATAGACCCCTCACTCCTACATTCACTTTGGTGGAGCAACTCACCAGAGGCAGTTTCAGTATTTGAGGACTGAAGCCGAACTGTAGTGGCAGTGTTCCAAGAAATATTGGAGGTTAAGGGATGACGGGAAGGAGGTCAGGCCAGTACCAAGCCAAAGGACTTACCTGGCTGTGCGAAGAGCACATGAGCACGACACTTTGCCTCTGGAAAACTACCTTTCTCCTAATTACCAACACCTCTTTATCAAAGTTGTACCTGTTACAATGCTTTGAAGAAGCTTCATTATAATAGCATATCGGACCTGGACAGTTGCCATCTCCTTGATGAACTGTTGTATAAAATTTTACACACTTTTGGTACACTTGGCACAAACGGTCAATTTCATCTGGTGATGAAACTTCGATTGTCAGGCTATTGTCAAGATCATTGATGGACATATCATCAGTGATCTTAACCACACGATGCTTCTTTTATGAAATACTTTCATATTTACCAGGGAAGATTCTTTTGATGGATTAAGGTCTGGGAGCCCGGGAAGCATTCCTGCCGATAGGGACCTTGAAAAGTTCCAGAGTGACAAGAGGTGATATTTGAGAGGGATTGGCCAAGGAATTGTGTAAGTTGTCAGGGAGGGAGTCGGTTCTTTTTAAATTTGTAGAAATACAAATTACAATTAATTATCTTACCCACCACCCACCATGGAGTCCACCG
The DNA here is from genome assembly GCF_015228065.2 of Penaeus monodon. Taxonomy (NCBI): domain Eukaryota; kingdom Metazoa; phylum Arthropoda; class Malacostraca; order Decapoda; family Penaeidae; genus Penaeus; species Penaeus monodon. The sequence goes on from NC_051422.1 coordinate 25,386,450, forward strand.
ACGAAGGAGGCTTTTTACACCCAACAGCCACAAGGGTAATGAGGAAATATATGCAATAGCCACCCAGTGCTGATGATAGTTGCGGGACCAATGCGAGCCGACTTGACTTGATGGGCCTTGATCAAGCCATCCGTCTAACCAGAATTAAGGACAAAGAGGTGTGTTGCTAGCTAAAGGGCGCAGTGTGCAGCATTGCTCAACTTCCAGGACTCCTGTCTCCTAGCAATACGGGATACTATGTACTGCAAACACAAATGGGAGAGTTCTCTCTGTTTCAGGGTGGAATGATCCAGTGGTGGGTCACCATCCCCTCTCATAGGCCTTGGTGCACCTGGAAGCCATTTTGTCTCATCCTTAACTGGTGACCCCTCCAGTAATGGATAGCCGTCTAATTCGACTTACCAGGTATAGCATATACATAAGCACGATTTCTGTAAGCCATGTTACCAATAGACTATGTGGCTGTTTGCCACGTGGCACTAAGTCCAATTTAGAACCATCAAGCCAGCAAGGACATAGATGACGATTTTATCTGACTTCGTCTGACCTCTCAGTTCATGTCCAGGGATCGATGTGATAAGGTCAGTCCAGCCTTCGCCCCTCAGGGTTGAATGGCTGGACACGCGACCCCGCCCACAGCTTTTACCCTAAGAAGTAGTGTGTGTCCCCTTTACATGTGTTGTGAGTCGTAAGTACTGTGACTATCCCTGCAAGCCAGAGACACTTATACCAGGTCATTGAGAGCTGAAGCTCCCCTAACGAGACCCCGGGAGACGGGGGGCTGTTAGGGGTATCATATCTACCTTGCACAATAAACACACAAGCCAAGACCCCTTTCATTACTCGCTCATCTCGCTGACATATACATGGATAATTATTTATATATATGTATTTTGTGTGTGTGTGTGTGTGTCTGCATGTCTGCGCGTGTGTGTGTGTGTGTGTGTAAAGAAAGAATGAGCAAAATTTAATCTAGGAGGTGAAAAGCAAAGTTTTAGACCTTTACCTAGTAGAGATTTTACATTCTGAGATAAATTTACATCACTGAAATTAAAACTACTTTATTTGAATGAAAATGTAAGATCTTTGCTTGCAAAAAGTTTAATGTTTTGTTTTACATCTATTCACCAGAATTTTGCTAATTTCCCTAATTTTTTAAAAGAAAACCTTTAGCTAACAAAGATTATAAATTTCCAGATTAAGTTACAGATGTGAAATTGATAACCGCTTTATATGGATAATTGTATAATGTAAAATCTTTGTTAGCTAAAGTCTAAAGTTTTGTTTTCCATCTCTGAAATTAAATTTTGCTCATGTTCTTCAGACCTTTAAATTTTCCTAACATATTAAATGGTAGTACTGAAACCAAAAATCACATAAAATTTGTTAACAGAAATCTGATTTTTAAAGTCCCGTTTTGAAGAAACTTGCAATATATGAGTATATAATACAAAACGCTCTTTAGGTGAACTAATGAACATATCCATTGCCAGTGATTATGTACTTGCCAGTTTTGATGTCATCCTCTAGATGAAACTCATTAATATTTATAGATTCTCTTTTTGAAAATAAACAAGAAATTCAGGATTTAAGTAAAGTTAAGATATAGCAACTAAAGACATCTTTATTTCAAAGGAAAATTATATAAACATATTGATGGGGTTGCTAAAGGTAGTTCTTTAGAACCTACTCATTATTTTAAGCCAATATTTTTATGTCCTATCTTGAAAAAAATCTTGATAATGCCCTACCACCTTTAAACCTTGTCTACATTTTCGTTTTGTAAATGATACCTTATAGCTATTAAAATTAAATCACCATAT
>NC_051422.1:25430772-25433272 GCF_015228065.2 Penaeus monodon
TACAGTTAATCAGTTTCGCATTCATATATCTAATCTATTGATCATCCATTTTTCATTGTTTTTAAATCCAACTGTTTCTTTCCATACCATATAATTTTCCTTTCCTCTTTTTCTTTTGATGCATCTGGATATCTAACGTTATTTCACGCTAAATTTTCGATAATTCCTAATTTCTCTCTGCTGTTGCTAAAACCATTTTTATAATCGTTATTGTTGTTGTTGTTATTAGTAGTAGTAGTAGTAGTAGTAGTAGTAGTAGTAGTAGTAGTAGTAGTAATAGTAGTAGTAGTAGTAGTAGTAGTAGTAGTAGTATTTTAATATTGAAAAGTAGTGCTTATAATCACTGTGATATTAGAGAACTTTATTTATAAAGATATGTTATTTATCAATATGGCGTATAAATGAAGAGGCGGTACTGAAGCATCCATTGCCATGTTTTGACTTCGGTCAAATAAAAGAAAAATACGATCGCTCAGTCTATAAGGAACTTCAGTTTTTGTGTTTTTAGTATTTTCAGCATAACTTTAGAGTAGATACTAGAACAAGCAACTGGTATATTATTGACAAATATAGCGACTGTCTCCATACATGAAATCATTGTCCAATTTACCGCCGAATATATACGCTGTTAGATCCTCGGAATGCCAGTGTCCGTGATGGAGTGTCTGAGGCTAGAATAACAAGCTCTTTCCACAGCAGTAAGCATCCATGATCGATAAGGAAATCCGAGATCTTGCCGCAACATTTCTTGTGACTTTTGAAAAATACCGATTGTGTTCAAATTAGTGTGTCCATTTTATCGTATTTTCAGAGAATTCTGAAAATATCGGAGTTAGTTTCAAATGCATGTCTGCACTGTTTGTGCAGCACAGTCTGCATTCGGGACTGGTTCAGGATTCCACAGAAAACGCAGTTCTTTAGGAATAAATCTAAAGTGGTTGTTATAGCCTATAAATTTTAAAGCTTCCGATGCACTGGCATGTATGTTAAGATAAAGCACAGTACTATTACATTTCTTTTGTTCATTACACGCTGATCAAGTGACCAAAATGAAATTTACTGCCTTGGCGTTTCTTTTCATAAATATATAAGAAAAAATACATGAGGTCTTTCGAAAAGCTTAACATGGTACTAAGCGTAATTTCATGAAGATTATAAATGTACAGCATTTATTCCAATACCATTCTGTATTGAAACACATAACCATTCTCCAGCCACTGCGTTAGTTTGTTGATTTGCTATGTTGAATAAGAAAAATATTTTTTAAATTAAAATAAACATGATATGGAAAATTTATGCACACAAATATACAGTGTATCTGTGTGTATGCATATACACAACTCAAACATATGTGTAAGCGTGATTTCACTGTGGTTTTGTGTAATATAAAAGTCAAGTTTCACAGCTACGTTTTAATTATGCATATTGTTTGACCCTGGTAAAAAAAAAAAAAAAAAAGGGGGGGGGGGGAACGCCAGTGATTAAAACTTAATATTTTATCAAGCCAATCTTGTTGGTGAATAAAAGACGCTCATAAAGAAATAACATCTCCCTGGCTTTTCATACAGTCGTCTGACTTGTGTTTTAGCATGCGTAATAATTGTTCTGTTATTGTATATCACACACACACACATAATATATATATATATATATATATATATATATATATATATATATATATATATATATATATATATATATATATATATATATTTCTTCGGAGGAAGAAATCAATGACCACGCCTTCTTTGGTTCGACTGTTATGGGCAGAGAAATAGTGTATGTAATAATCTTTATTAGTGTGCTTTCTGTATACAGAGAACACCGGGCCGTCAGGTCTTCTATGGATTAGTGTGTCGAGGAAAGGAAGCTGTTCATTCTTCTCCTCTTCGGTGGTGAACTGTATGGAGGGGTGTACTGCATTTAGTCTGTGGAGGAGTTCTTGAAGGTTCGTTCTAGTTGGTACTATAGCAAGGATGTCATCTACGTAACGAAGCCAGACTACATTATTCCCCACGATGTTCCGGTAGTGGTCAGCCTCGAGGGTTTCCATAAACAGCTGGGCAAGGACTGCTGACAGAGGTGAGCCCATAGCAAGTCCTTGGATTTGCTCGTACTCACGTCCTCGGAATTCGAACGGGCCAAACTCCATGCAGAGGCGGATGAGTGCGACATAATCATCTCTCGGCAGCGGTAGTTCATCCTCGTCCATTCCTGTCAGCGTTCTTTCTGCAGCTTCGATGGCCCCGTCAATCGGCTCGTTGGTGAAGAGTGATTTGACGTCGAAGCTAACCAGCTTTTTGCATCTCATCCCGACGTTTTGCAGTTTGGCCATCATATCGGTAGTGTTTGATAGATGACAACCGCTGATGGAGTTTAAGGCGCTCGAGAGAGGTGCTGCAAGCTTTTTTGCTAACCGGTGTGGGGCACTCCCGGTCCCGTTGGTGATGGGTCTCACGGGGTTTCCTTCTTTGTGGGTTTTGATGTTCCCACGGATCGT
>NC_051422.1:25443272-25448272 GCF_015228065.2 Penaeus monodon
GTCCAGGTTTCGCTTCCATAGAGCAAAACTGGCAGAATCAAGACACAGACATGTAGCTTGGTCCTGCATAGGTACTAACCTCTCAAAATATTTTTTTTTTGATCGAGGTCATGGCTCCTGTTGCCAGACCAATCCGTCTACTGACTTCTTGGTCTGACAGCCCAGAGTACGCTACAAAGGTATGCAAAGCAGGGATCGACTGAACGGATTCCCTTAACTGGGCACCGAAGTCCTGAATCTTGGTCTTGGTCTAGGAGACCAATAGGCCCAAGGGCTTTGCCTCATTGCTAAATGCATCAAGAGCCGCCACCATCGGCAAAGTCAAGGTCTGATACCTTGATACTGCCCAGTGTTACTCCACACTGACTCTGGGTAGTAGTTCTGCCCACTATCCAGTCCATGCAGGTGTTGGTGCAAATACACAGCCTTGCCTCACCCCTGAATTAACAGGGAAGAAGTTTGACAGACCCCCACCACACTTTACAACACTTTCAATACCTGCATATAGGCTTGCCCTTAGGCCAATAATATGTGTCAGAATTCCCCTGAGTCTCAGAATCTCCCATAGTTATTTTTGATGTACCGAGTCAAACGCCTTCTTAAGGGCGGTGTATGCTGCAAGCAACCCATGAACAAACTCACGACGTAGTTCCACAATTACTCGGAGTGCTAAGATATGGTCTATTGTGAATTTGCCAGGAGTGAATCTAGACTGCTCTGGTCTCTGGTGCCTTAGTAGGTGGTCGCGGATCTGTTTCAGAAGAATGTGGGTGAAAACTTTGCCTGGTATGCTGAGCAATGTAATGCCACGGTAGTTGTTACAGTCCCAAAGATCCCTTTTCTCCTTTCAGAGAGGGATGACCACACCCCTCAACAGGTACACGAGGAATGGTACCAGACTGACAAATGGCAGTCAAGACTGTATGCAAGCCCCAAGACATAGGTTCACCCCCAGCCTTTAGAAGTTCAGCAGGGATATCACATATGCCTGCAGCTTTCCCACACTTCCGCTTGGAAATCACCATACTAACATCTGTTAGGATAGGAGGTTCCTCGCTGTTGGGTATGTCCTGCACAGTTATTGTGGTACCACTTGCATCCAAGCTAACTGTTGGTGGGTCTACCTGGTACAACTGCTTAAAATACTCAGCCCAGCGTTCACAAACCCCAAAATGATCTGAGAGGATCTGTCCTTTCACTCAGTGGACTGTAGACATCTGCGAGGAGGGTTTAGAGTTCAGCTTTCTCAGGGCTTGGTAGGCAGGGCGAAAGTCATTTACCAAGAAATAGCCTTCAACCTCCTCAGCAAGATTCCTGATGAACTGTTCTTCATCCCTTCTCAGCAGTGTCCAAGCCCTACGCACCAAAGAGTGACACAAGACCTGATTGCCACTCAGCCGAGCCATGTGACATGCTTCATTGGCCTCTAATGTCTCCAAGGAGATGGAATTCTGCCTTGCCCTCGGGCATATGCCAATGGACTCCTGAGTTGCTTTGAGTGTTTCATGCTTGAAGAACTCCCACAGAGCAACTGGGTCCATCAGGTTATCAAGTTCTGTGAATCGATCAGAGACTGCCATGGTGAACCCATGGTCACACTCCTCCCTCAGTCTGTCCAAGTGAAACATCCTAGAGTGGCCATTGGAGGGACGAGGAGTTTTGAAGTGGACCCGTAGGGTAGCACTACCTGTGCCACAGAACTCGGCTCTCTTCCAAACTCTACAGTTCTGGAGGATCCTCCATCGCATGCTAACAAGAATTTGGTCAATGTCCATGGCCACTGTACTTGTATCACTATACCATGTTCAGTGATGCGGGTTGGAGCACTGGTACCAGGAGCCAGAGGTCCCCATTCTCTGGGACCTAGCAATGTCTCAGAGAAGGAGAATGTTCTCGCTGCTGGGATCATTTCCCGAGCCATAGGGGCCAGCTTGATCACAGCCAGATACCGTACTGAAGTCACCCAGAACAATGCGGGGAGCAATTGTCTGCTACGGATGTGAGCTTGGCGTAGAACACCTCTTTCACATTGAGTTTGCAAACATCAGTAGGAGCGTACACAGCAATAAAAGACATGAAGCTAAAAGCATGCTTCAGTCTCAGTGCAATAATACACTCATCAAGCTCAACTACCGAAGGTTGAAGTCGGCTGGAGATGGCTATGGCTACTCCCACAAGGGCCATACGTTCCAAGCGCCTAACCAGATAGCTCAGCTGAGGTTAAGCCTCGGGCGGTACGCCACTTCTGCCACTCCCGCCGACACTGCCCCAAATAAAGGGGGTCGACAGACTGTGGGACCCCCCATTCGCCTGTGGGGTTCCCTAGGGCTTTGCCCCACAAGCTTCATGGTGGGTTGGCGACTGCCGGGGCGCAGGCGGTACAAGTAACTCTCGTTCCCATCCTGTATCCCAACATTTGCCCTCCCATTAGAACCTAGAGCCCGCCTCGCTTGTTGGGTGAGAGGGTCAGCACCCCCCCCCCCCCGGCATTTGCTTGGGTCATTGCCAATGGGGAGGAAGTTCTGGCAAGGCCCACCTCCACCGAGCTGCCCAATTACCCCACGATGACTAAGGTAATTTGTATATGTGTGTATATATATATATAGATAAAATATATATATAATAATATAATATATATAATATATTGGGATAGTAATTAAAATATATATATATATATTTTATTATATATATAATATATACTATATAATTTTTTATATATTATATATAAAATATATATATATATATATAATATAAAATTTTATATTATATATTATTTTATATACCCCACACACACACCCCACACACACATATAATATATTGTAATTATATTTTATATATATATATATATATATATATATATATTTTATATATATATATATATATATATATATATAACACACACACACACACACACACACCCCACACACACACACACCCCACACACACACACACACATAACATATATATATATATATATATATATATATATATATATATATATATATATGGATGTGTATATTATACATATATATATATATATATATATATATATATATATGTATTATATATATATATATATATATATATATATATTAATATATATATATATATATTTTATATATATATAATATATATATATATATATTATATATATATGTGTGTGTGTGTGTGGGGTGTGTGTGTGTGTGTGTGTGTGTGTGTGTGTGGTGTGTGTGTGTGTGTGGTGTATGTACATGCATATATATGTATATAATATTTTATATGTATATATATATATATATATATATATATATATATATATATATATATATATATATATATACATATGTGTGTGTGTGTGTGTGTGTGTGTGTGTGTGTGTGTGTGTGTGTGTGTGTGTGTGTGTGTGTGTGTGTATGTGTCCCTATAATGTACATGTATATATATATATATATATATATATATATATATATATATATATATATATATATATATATAATATATATATATATGTGTATATATATATATATATAATATATAATACATATATATATATATATATATATATATATATATATATATATATTATATATATATATATATATGAATATATTTTCATATGTCTAAATGTATATATATATATATATATATATATATATATATATATATATATATATATATATATATATATATATGGATGTGTATATATATACACATATATACAGAAATGCATTTAATATATCATCATCATCATCAAGGGGCTTACGCCAACGGGGGAGCATGGACGCATCGCTTCCAGCCAGAATGATCCCTCAAGGCGGGTCTCCAGGCAGGCCCACGGCCCATCCCTAATTCCTCGTGATAGGTCTCGTCGAGCTGCCTAAGCCATGACCTCCTGGGTCGTCCCACAAGTCTCCTCCACCCAGGGTTGCCTCTCAAAGAGACAACCTGATGGGCAGGGTCGTCCACTGGGAAACGAGCTAGGTGCCCATATAGCCTAGGTTGACGATCCTGCATTATGCAAGTAACAGGTCCCATGCCAGTCTCATGGTATAACCGCTGGTTGGACATGTAGTCCTGCCAACTGTACCAAATGATCTGGCGAAGGGACTTGTTACAAAAGGCATCAAGACGAGACTACAAGACACTGGATAACATCCAGGTTTCGCTTCCATAGAGCAAAACTGGCAGTATCAAGACCTTGAAGACACGCAGCTTGGTCCTTCTGCATAGGTACCGACATCTCCAAATGCTCTTGTTGATCGAGTTCATGGCTCCTGTTGCCAGCCCAATCCGTCTATTGACTTCTTGGTCTGACAGCCCAGAGATATGGTCTACGCTACCAAAGTATGTAAAACTCTCCCCCCAAAGTCCTGAATCTTGCTCTTGGTCTAGGAGACCTCTAGACCTAAGGGCTTTGCCTCATTGCTAAATGCATCAAGAACTGCTACCAGTGACTCCAGGGACTCAGATAGGATAGCAACATCATTGGCAAAGTCAAGGTCTGAGACCTTGATATTGCCTAGTGTTGCTCAACACTGACTTTGGCTAGTAGCTCTGCCCATTATCCAGTCCATACAGGTCTTGAAAAGTGTTGGTGCAAAGACACAGCTTTGCCTCACCCCTGAATTAACAGGGAAGAAGTTTGACAGACCCCCACCACACTTTACAGCACTATCAGTACCAGTATAAAGGCTTGCTATTTGGCCAATAATCTGCGCCGGAATTCCCCTGAGTCTCAGGATCTCCCATAGCAATTCCTGATGCACCGAATCAAAGGCTTTCTTGAGGTCGATGTAGGTTGCAAGCAACCCACGACCAAACTCACGATGGCGTTCCACAATTACTCGAAGCGCTAGTATTCGGTCAATTGTGGACTTGCCAGGAGTAAATCCAGACTGCTCCAGTCTCTGATGCCTCAGTAGGTGGTTGCGGATCCGTTTCAGAAGAATGCGGGTGAGAATTTTGCCTGGTATTCTGAGCAGTGTAATGCCATGGTAGTTGCTACAATCCCAATGATC
>NC_051422.1:25454525-25459525 GCF_015228065.2 Penaeus monodon
AATTTCCCAAAAAAGGCCCATAGCGGCCACCCTTAAAAAACCCCCCACCAAGGGGGGGGGGGGGGCCCCAGATACCGTCCCCTGAAAGTCCCCCAGAAACAATGGGGGGAGCAATGTCTGCAGGAGTGAGCGGGCGTAGAAACATCTTTACTTTGAGTTTGCAAACATCAGGGTAGGGGTACACAGCAAAAAAAGACATAAAGCAAAAAGCTGTTCAGTCCAGTGCAAAATACATCATCAAGCTAACTCCCAAAGGGTGAATCGGCTGGAGATGGCTAGGGCTACCCCCAAAGGGCCATACTTTCCCAAGCGCCAAAAACCAGATAGCTCACTGGGGTTAAGCCTGGGGGCGGTACGCCACTTCTGCCACCCCCGCGACACTGCCCCAAATAAAGGGGGTCGACGCCCTGTGGGCCCCCCATTGCCCTGTGGGGTTCCCTAGGGCTTTGCCCCACAAGCTTCATGGTGGGTTGGCGACTGCCGGGGCGCAGGCGGTACAAGTAACTCTCGTTCCCATCCTGTATCCCAACATTTGCCCTCCCATTAGAACCTAGAGCCCGCCTCGCTTGTTGGGTGAGAGGGTCAGCACCCCCCCCCCCCCGGCATTTGCTTGGGTCATTGCCAATGGGGAGGAAGTTCTGGCAAGGCCCACCTCCACCGAGCTGCCCCCCAATTACCCCACGATGACTAAGGTAATTTGTATAGTGGTATATATATATATATATAGAGATATATAATATATATATATAATAGAATAGATGGATGGGATATATATATAAGGGTGTATATAAAATATAATATAATATATATATATATATATATATATAATGATATATATATATATATATATTTTTATATATATATTAGATATATATATATATTACACACACACACACACACACACACACACACACACACACAACCCCACACACACACACACCACACAATATATATTATATATATATATATATATATATATATAAAATATGGATGTGTATATATACATATTATAATACATAATACGATATATATATACATATATATACATACATATCGATATGTATATATATATATATATATATATATATATATATTATATATTATATATAAAATATATTTTATACATATATATATATATAATTAAAATATTTTATATATAATATATATATTATATTATATATAAAATTATATATATATATATTATAATATATATAAAATATATATATATATATATGTGTGTGTGTGTGTGGTGGTTTGGGTGGTGTGGGTGTGTGGGTGGGGTGGTGTGTGTGTGTGTGTATGTACATGCATATATATGTATATAAAATATTATATATAAAATATATATATATATATATTATATAATATATATAATATATATATATATATATAAATATTACATATGGTGTGTGTGTGTGTGTGTGTGTGTGTGTGTGTGGTGGTTGTGTGTGTGTGTGTGTGTGTGTGTATGTGTCCCTAAATGTACATGTATATATACATATATCTATATATCTGTCTCTATATACATACATACATGTATATATATATATATATAATATATAATTATATATATATATATATATATATATATATATATATATATGAAATAGATATATATAATATAATATAGATATATATAATATTATATATTTTATAATAATAATATATACATACACGTACATACACACACACACACACACACACACACACACACACACCACATTTATATATATATATATATATATATATATATATATATATATATATATGTATACATAAATATATAAAATATATATATATATATAAAATATATATATATATATATATATATATATATGTATACATACATATATATATATAATATATATATATTATATATATAAAATATATAAAATATATATATGTATATATATATATATATAATATAATATATATATATTAATATATATAAAATATAATATATATATATTTTGGATGTGTATATATATACACATATATACAGAAATGCATTTAAATATCATCATCACATCAAGGGGCTTACCCCAACGGGGGAGCCATGGACGCATCGCTCCAGCCAGAATGATCCCTCAAGGCGGGTCTCCAGGCAGGCCCACGGCCCATCCCTAATTCCTCGTTTATAGGTCTCGTCGAGCTGCCTAAGCCCCTGACCTCCTGGGTCGTCCCAAAAAGTCTCCTCCACCCAGGGTTGCCTCTCAAAAAGACAACCTGATGGGCAGGGTGGTCCACTGGGGAAACGAGCTAGGTGCCCATATAGCCTAGGTTGACGATCCTGCATTATGCAAGTAACAGGTCCCATGCAGTCTCATGGGTATAACCGCTGGTTGGACATGTAGTCCTGCCAACTGTACCAAATGATCTGGCGAAGGGACTTGTTACAAAAGGCATCAAGACGAGACTACAAGACACTGGATAACATCCAGGTTTCGCTTCCATAGAGCAAAACTGGCAGTATCAAGACCTTGAAGACACGCAGCTTGGTCCTTCTGCATAGGTACCGACATCTCCAAATGCTTCTGTTGATCGAGTTTAGGCTCCTGTTGCCAGCCCAATCCGTCTATTGACTTCTTGGTCTGACAGCCCAGAGATATGGTCTACGCTACCAAAGTATGTAAAACTCTCCCCCCAAAGTCCTGAATCTTGCTCTTGGTCTAGGAGACCTCTAGACCTAAGGGCTTTGCCTCATTGCTAAATGCATCAAGAACTGCTACCAGTGACTCCAGGGACTCAGATAGGATAGCAACATCATTGGCAAAGTCAAGGTCTGAGACCTTGATATTGCCTAGTGTTGCTCAACACTGACTTTGGCTAGTAGCTCTGCCCATTATCCAGTCCATACAGGTCTTGAAAAGTGTTGGTGCAAAGACACAGCTTTGCCTCACCCCTGAATTAACAGGGAAGAAGTTTGACAGACCCCCACCACACTTTACAGCACTATCAGTACCAGTATAAAGGCTTGCTATTTGGCCAATAATCTGCGCCGGAATTCCCCTGAGTCTCAGGATCTCCCATAGCAATTCCTGATGCACCGAATCAAAGGCTTTCTTGAGGTCGATGTAGGTTGCAAGCAACCACGACCAAACTCACGATGGCGTTCCACAATTACTCGAAGCGCTAGTATTCGGTCAATTGTGGACTTGCCAGGAGTAAATCCAGACTGCTCCAGTCTCTGATGCCTCAGTAGGTGGGTTGCGGATCCGTTTCAGAAGAATGCGGCGTGAGAATTTTGCCTGGTATCTGAGCAGTGTAATGCCATGGTAGTTGCTACAATCCAATGATCCCCTTTCTCCTTCCAGAGAGGGATGACCATGCCCCTCAGTAGGTCAGGAGGAATGGTACCAGACTGCCAGATGGCAGTCAGGACTGTATGCAAGCCCCGGGCCATTAGGTTCACCCCCAGCCTTTAGCAGTTCAGCAGGGATATCACATACGCCTGCAGCTTTCCCATTCTTCAGCTTGGAAATCGCTATCCTAACCTCTATTAGGGTAGGAGATTCCTCGCTGATGGGTGGGTCCGGCACAGGCACTGTGACATCGCTTGCATCCAAGCTAACTGTTGGAGGGTCTATCTGGTACAACTGCTCAAAGTACTCATCCCAACGTTCACGAACCCCAACAGGATCTGAGATGATGACTACAGTCATCTGTGAGGAGAGCTTAGAGTACAGCTTTCTCAGGGCTTGGTAGGCAAGGCGAAGGTCTTTTACCAAGAAATGGCCTTCAACCTCCTCAGCAAGTTTCCTGATGAACTGTTCCTTGTCCCTTCTCAGCAGTGGCTGAGCCCTACGCATCATGGACTGATGCAAGACTTGATTACCACTCTAATGTCTCCAGGGAGATGGAATTCTGCCTTACCCTCGGGCGTACGCCAATGGACTCCTGAGTTATTTCGAGAGTTACGCACTTGAAGAGCTCCCAAAGAGCAACTGGGTCCGTCAGGTTGTCGAGTTCTGTGAATCGGTCAGAGCCATGGTGAACCCACAGGCACACTCCTCCTCCCTGTCCAGGTGAAACACCTTAGGGTGGCCACTGGAGGGACGGGGAGTTTTGAAGTGGACCCGCAGTGTAGCAATAACCAGCCTATGGTCAGTGCCACAGAACTCGGCACTCCGGTAAACCCTGCAGTTCTGGAGAATTATCCATCCCATGCTAACAAGAATGTGGTCGATCTCCTTGGCCACTGTACCCGTATCCCTTTACCATGTCCAGCAATGCAGGTTGGAGCGCTGGTACCAGGAGCCAGAGATCCTCATTTTCTGGGACCTAGCAAAGTCCCGGAGAAGGAGGCTATTTTCGCTACTGGGATCAGCTCCCGAGCCATGGGGCCGACAGACATCTCAGCCAGCTCGGGCACAGCCGGATACCGCATTGAAGTCGCCCAAAACAATGCGAATATCTCTCCCCCGATATATATATATATATATTATATATATATATATATATATATAATATATATTATATATATATATATAGAGAGAGAGAGAGAGAGAGAGAGAGAGAGGAGAGGGGAGAGAGAGAGAGAAAAGAGAGAGAGGAGAAAACACACACACACACACACATACACACCCCACACACACACACACACCCCACACACACACACGGGACACACCACACCCCACACACACACACCACACACACACACACCACACACACAACACACACATACACACACACACACACACACGCAAAATAATATGTGTGTGGTGTGTAATATGTGTGTTTAAATATTATAAATATATATATATATATATATATATATATAATATAATATATATTATATATATAATATAATATATATATATATATTATATAAAAATATATATATATATATAAATTATATAAAATTATTCAATATCTCCAATATATTATATATATAGTTATATATCAAAATATGTATATAAATTTTATATATATATATATATAATATAATAAAATATATATTATATATAATATATATATAATTCCAAACAATATATATATAT
>NC_051422.1:25464525-25471814 GCF_015228065.2 Penaeus monodon
TAGAAATCATTTCTTTACTTCTTGGTATTTTTTATATTCTGGTTTACCTATATTTTTTTATATCACGTTCTTCATATGCCCACTCACTCGGAATTCATCTAAGCTGCTTTTTTACAATGTGCCACCCTATGACAAAAACGAACCAAATCTTTTTTACGCGTCCTCTCGAATTTCGATATTTTGCCTCAGTAAATGGGTTGATGCTTTTTTAGTTTAAAGGTTGGGAATATGTACTGATGGGAGTATCTCCAGTGCAAATAATGGGAACAATTTGGGACACCATGCTTTATATAGGCTACTCGGTTTCAGTCACCACAATTTAATTTTAAGCCGGTCATGGCCGTAAAAGAAGGAACCCCGCGCCCCCCCGCACCGAAATACGCTATACATTTTAAACGCGTGACGCGCACTGTGATTTTCACGCAAATTAAACCTGGCCCTGGCCGTAAACGAAGGAATCGCGCCCCCCCGCACACTTCGCCATATGATTGAAACGCGAGCGCGCACTGTTAGAATTTAAATTCGGCCCAAACTGCCCATGGTTTGAAAATTATATAATGCCATTTACCCCAAAGATAGGGAAACTAATCCAATTTAAATTTTTTTTCTTCAATATGATGGGACTTATTGAACTCTAATCCGACACATCCAAGCAATTAAAAACTTACTTTACACGCCTTCTTTTGACAAACTGTCCTTTTATGCTCTCATTTTCTTGGGAATTTTGAAGGTGATTGACAAACAATTATATCCTCTCCTTAGCCCTTTATGGCCGGTACATTTTATTTCGCTTTGAAAACAATGACCCTCCCTTTTACTGAATGTTTCACCTCAGTCGAAACCTTGCCACACCCCCTACCCGGACGCGACGGCCCAGGCTCTCGGTCACCAGAACCACTGAGATACCAAACAGACCCTTTACTGCATCGTTTCAAGCGTTTTCAGTTGGTCGAGGACGGCCCTTTGGGGTGGCCCCGGGGATGTCACAATAATAACAAGCTGGAGTACACTTTACACCTCCCTCCAAAGCACGCAGCCCTTTCCTTGGGGAGGACGCAGATGCAGCCCGGCTTTCTCTTTTTGACAGGAACAAACATCTGCCCAAAGGGAACCGCCGCAAAAAGGACAGTCCGTAAGGAGAGACACAGCAGACATCCAAGCCACACAGGGGCCAGCTCCCCCACCCCGTCCCCCACCCGGGGACACGGGGGGTTTTGGGGGGTTTAATCTGTCTCCAAGAAAAACCCGGGGAAGCTAAGCCCCTTTTCACTGACCCCCCCAAGCCATCTCTCGTCGGCTCACATCTGGGGACGCGGGCTCCTAACTCTCATGCATATATTTGGGGCTTTCGGTGGCCCCTCGTTAAAATCTGGCGAAGTGGTGTCCCCAAATCACGTGCGCTTTCAATTTATATATATATATATATATAATATATAATATATTTATATATAATATATAGGTGTGTGGTGTAGTGTGTGTGGGGTGTGTGTGTGTGTATGTGATGTGTTAGGTGTGTGTGTACACACACACCAACACACAACACACACACCAAAACACACAATATATTATATATATATAATATATATATATATATTTATATATGTGTGTGGTGTGTATGTGTGTTGTGTGTGAGGTTGTTGTGTGTGTTGTGTGTGTGTGGTGGTGTGTGTGGTTGTGTTGTGTGTGTTGCACACAACACACACACTTTGGAAAAGGGGAAAAAAGGTTGTTTTCCCCTCGGGCCTACTCACTTTCTCTTTTCCCGGTCAGTGGCGAGTGGGGAAAGGGTCAAGTACGCTTGGGTTTCCCTTTTTAATTTTTTGTTTTTTTTCGACACTTTGGGGAATTTAACCCTAGCATCATTACATTTCTTTGGGGACACATTCTATCGGGCTAGAACGGGCTTGTAACGCATTTATTAAAAAACATTATTTGAAAATAGGTAGGATCTTTTCCATATATAGGCCAGGGTGCTCGATATTGCCCCGGGTTGTAAACGGGTAATAGATTGCATCCGTGTTTTGAAAGTAGGGACAATAAAACCCAAAAATTCGTTCGACGGCACCCTTTTAGTCGGTGTGGCCCCCTTTCGCCATTAATTAATCTAGGGGCTAGGGTTTTAAACAGAACATTTTTCGCTTATAATCACCCTTTCTCCCCTCTTGAAGTCGCTTTAGTTTTGGGTATACCCAAGCGTTGTGTGATCGTGAAAATTTTTTTTATCCTTAGGGTATTTTTGGGGCGCTGATCACAGCACGGGGAAGAGAGCATGTTATTTTATTCCCGGCTCGAGTCGCTTCAGTATTCGGCATTTGGGAAAGGATCCCCCCGTTACTGAAGTTGGCATTTTAAATTTAAACTGTCCTCGGCAGTGATTTCTGCCCCCAAAGAAGTTTTGCTTTTTAAATAGCTTGCGAATATTTTTTCAGCCCCATTCATTCATGCGTACTTTTCTGTATATATCTTTAGAGGTTGAATTCAAATAGTATTTGAAATTTTTTTAAATAGCTAGCTTTCTAATTTACTTCAGTTTTTTTATAGTGAACGTTAATTTTCGTTTTTGTGTTTCATTTCTGTGTGAGGTCACTTGCTTCCCTCTCTTTCACGTAGCTGCCCCAAACAGCAACCACACACATTACCTCACTTACCCAGGAAAAAAGCACACCCTTTTATTAAAGGATGGTTGCTGTCTTGTGCGGCGTAAAGATTATGATGTTTCCTTTTTGCCCGCAATTTTTCTGTCGTGACGTACATGATGACAAAAAAACATTATTTTTTCTTGTGTGACGACTGGGTTTTAAGTAAATCCTCGTGGATTGGATGTCGTTTCCCTTTTTACTCTCATATTACAGAGATGGTTTGGATTTTAAGCCAGGTCCCGCGAATCGCTACTGACGCTCCCTTTTATTTTTTTCTTTTCTTTGGTGAAAATAAAACCAAAATAAAAAAAGACGAAAAAAATTTTAAAACCAACATTAAAAAACCGCAATTTTTTATAAATCACCGGTATGGTAGTCAACACCTCTTTTTTTTGCCTTTTTTTCTTTTACTCTGGCCCTTAGTGTATGATCGGGTTTCCCCGACCAATTGCAGACGGCCCAAAACGTACCCGTATGGCATCGAAGGAAGATCCGCTACATTCCGGGTCCCCCTTAGGATCCCGGGGAAGGACGTCATCGAGACCCCCTAGGCCGCGGCCCAAGATTTTCGTAGAGGGGGGTTAAAGCTGCCCCAGGTAGTGGCGGGCGTTGCTGCCAAAAACCCCGTGACCCTGATCCCCTGGGGGACGCCTGCAGATCCGGTCAACTTCAGGAGCCGTAGCGCAGGTATCAGCCCCCCGAGATGCCCCCCCGATCCCCGTAGATCCGGATGAAGATTAAAGACGTGGGACGCGAGAAGGACCTGGATGAGATCTGTGAGGACGTGTGGACGAGGACGCCGCCGAGTTAAGCCTGGGCCAGGACTACAAGGAGGTCTAAACTTTCGAGGACATGTGGACATCGAGGACGGACAGATTACACCGAGGACCAGGAGGATAAGGACGACAGGGAGACAGCCACGAAATGCATGGGCAGCACGAGAACGAGATGCCCGTCGGGTTTAGGTCCCCCTGGGGCAAGTCTAAGACGTCGAGGGCGGGCGTGAGTAGGGGGTGAGCAATGTACAGTGGAGCAACAGTGTAGCAGAGGGGCCGGTGACCTCACCTCGCTCCCCCATGCTTCCCCAGCTGCGTATCGTTCCCCGGATGGAAGGGTCATATTTATACCTTGCTGCTTGCTTGAGTTTTGCGAAGTTTTGGCTTCGCCCGGGCCTTTCACTTAGGCCCGGCTACTTATATGAGGAGACCTGGGCCCGAGAGTTCGCGCCAGGACCAGCGCGGAAAGGTCAGTCCCCCCTCCCCCTTGGGCAGCGGGCTGCGGCCCCGCATACCGCCTCCCCTAATAGACATGTTCGTGTTTTCTTATACTGATGTGTAAACTCTTAGAAATAAAGAGTGAATGCTTAACAGTAAACTACCCCTCTGCTCACCATTGTATGAAGAATGATAGCCTATTACAATGGCTTCTTACACTGAGCAAGTTAGTAGAGCTGGTGGGCAACAGTATGAATCAATGTTCTCCCCTCCCTCAGCCTCTGGCAGGAATATTGCCAAGTAAGTTCTTCCTTGTTCAGTTGACAGATAGCTTGTAGACGTCCAAGTTCCGACACATTGGAAAGTGGATGAGTCCTTGGTTTCTCCTGGTGTCATCTCAAACTTCTCGAAGCACTTGCAAAAGTCCTCCATGCCCACATGTCCTGCAGTCTGTCTGAGGTGGAATACACACACACACACATACACACACACACAACAACACACACCACGCACGCACACTACCACACAACCCCACATGTGTATAGTTTATATATATGCTGCGGGATGTGGAGTGACAGCCCTGACCCTTTGGCTACTGTTGGGTTCTTTCCTTGCGTCCTGGCAAACACAGTATCCACTTTTTTAATTTTGGGAGCCCTTGATGAAAAATAGCGTATATAATTTTTTTGAAGCAGCCCATAACTCTAGGTTGTTTGTGTGATTGGTAGAATATAAATAACCAATAAGTGTATTTCTATCTATTTTTTGGAAACTACGTAAAATATTTGATCGGGGGTTTTTACAAAAAAGTGTAACAAAACATGTATTAACTGACGCTGACTTTGTATTAGGATATTTTTTAAAATGCGATATCCTGGAATTGTTCGTTCATCGACATGAACTATGGAGGCGAAGCACCATTCCCCCCTTTTTCCCCCAAAATTTCAGTTGTATTTCTTGAAACACAAAAGCTCTTCATTCTTTAAACATCTATCTACTTGTATGGCAGCTTAATCAAATAAAACTGCAAAATCGCTGATATCTTTGTAAATACTTCTCGTGGCTACACCATCTCATCATCATTTAGCCCTTTAGGGTCCGTTGGGGGACTGGCCCTTCCCCCAAATGCTCCATTTGTTTGGTTTTTGTTTGGGGAGTTTTGGGGGTACCCCACCGCGCTGGCCAGTGCGAGTTGGCGGGGTTTTACTGATAAACATATTTTTATATCATTTTGCAAAGTGACAGGTGAGGCCAACAGCTGGCCTTGGGTGCCCAGAGCGCCGTATCTAGGTTCGATTTACCTAGAATTATTTAAATCAGCGAGCGCGCGCGCGCATCGCCCGCGCGTGATGTGAGCACGCCAGGGGCGGCTTACGCGGTATAGCTAATGTACATCCGCATTGGGGCTCGATAATATAAGATGCTTTTTTTTGTGTTTGTTTCATTTTCATCGATATTTTTTAAAGTAAAAATTGACTTTTTTTTCGTCAGATTCAAACAGTTTCGAAAAAAAAATAGCTATTTATTTTTTTAGAACTTTAACAAACGTAAAAATTTTGTGGTTTTACACGAATCCCTAGATCCCTGCGTATAGATTGCTGAGGAATTGAAATTGTTAAACATTTTATTTTAGAATCATTGGTTTTATAGTTTATATACATTTTGAAACCCTTCTCGCGTAAATATCATAGGATGTAGTTGACAGCGAAAAAAGAAGAAAAACAAGAAAAAATATATGTATATATATAAGTTATTAGTGTTTCTTTTATTATTTGTTTATTTATTTATTTACGTTTTATTTGTAAAAAAAAATTCGTACTGGGGGCAGTCATAGTTATAATAACAACACTCTATCGTTATTCAAACTTATCTAATCCGAAAACAACGTGTTTGTGTGAGGTCCCGGTTTCCTTTCCAGGCCGTTTTAGCATGATCTATTAGTTATTAAGCGGTTCTTTCATTAGCCGTTTCCCAAACAGTGACGATATTCACCCCAAAAAATTTTTAAACTGACACTTTTAAAAAAAAGTCAGTTTCTTTTTTAGCAATTTTTAGGAATAGCCCCAAAATTTAATATTCAGGAATTTTTGAATATTATACATAAAGAGTATCAAATACACGATTTTCTAAACTTTCTTTAATCACTCAGCTCTGGGTGAACAAACAAGCGTTTAGATAACTATATACACATCGGGAAATGAGTATTTATTTCGTAAACTTAAGACAATCTATCAAAGCTTTGTCATGCAAAGACAAATACAAATGAAATAGAAATTTCATAAGATTCAGATAAAATTAGAGAGCGAAATTAAATTCCATTTTATCAGAATGATCAAGATTTTCTTTCAAGATATCAAGTGTACAGCACATGTATTGGGAGTTAAGTTTTGGATTGTTTTTTCCCTCTCCCTTTGGAAAACCCAGCTAGTGGTTCTCAGGTTTAAAAAAAGCAAAAAAATGTATTTTTTCGCTCACTGACGAATACAAAACCGATGCGGGTTTTTTGTGTAATTTTTTAAAATTTTCATTGTAAAATATAAAGTTTTAGCAGAGTTATAATGATGACTTTTGATAAAGCTTTTGTTAATAATAATGATAATAATAATAATTTAATACCTACTATTTTAGTATTTTCTATTATCACATTATTTTCTATTCTTAATTTTTTTATTATATTTTATTTTTATTTTACAATTATTATTTTTATTATTATATCATTATAAATTATTATTTCATTTTTATATTATTTCATTTTTTATTTTTATTATTATTATTTATTTTATTATATTATAATTATTTTATTATTACTATTATTTTTATTATTATTATTATTATTATTGTTTTTTATTTTGTTATCCCTTTATTTTTATATTTTAATTATTTTTATTATGATTAATTTTTGTTGTTTTTTTGTTTTTGTGTTGGTGTTTTTGTTGTTATACTATTTTTACTAATACTTTATACTATCATTATCATTAACATTTTTTCATTATTTCAATATATATTGTAATTATTTATTTTGATTATCATTATTTCATATTGTTTTCATATTAATTATTATTTTTATATATTTACATTTTTTATTAATTAAACAATTACATTTTCAAAAAAAAATAAATTATAATTTTCAAATCATAACTAACATAACAAACCTAATAAATCTAACGTAAAATTTAAAATTTATATTATATATATATATTATTATTATATATATATTAATTATAATATTATAATTATACACACAAACACACGAAAAGCTATAATCCTTTGAAAGGTGAACAAGGGTAGTTATACTTGTAAAAAGGCGCGACTTTTTATAATAAGATTTTACACAGTATGCTTGCCCCCCCCGCGATGTTTGAGGGGGGCAACGCGGCTCACGGTCAGGCAGCCCGCCCGTAAGGGGGGAAAAGGGGGCTTAGAAACCCCCCAACCC
>NC_051422.1:25479414-25481914 GCF_015228065.2 Penaeus monodon
TTACATTCGAAACCGGTCCAAATACATCTCTTCTATTGTGAAGACATTCATTCTCATTCATGACATTTTATACTACATATACCATATTTTACACGTATACATATACGTGTCTATTTTTAATATCTATATTCCACATATATATGTACACACCAACACACACACACACACGCACACACACACACACACTCCCAAGAAAAACACACACACAACAAACACACCCACACACCACACACACACAGTCACACCCCCCCACCACACACACATACACCATTTCAATACTCTATATCTTATCCTCTATCTATGTAATATATATATATATATATAGATATATATATATATATATATATTATATATATTTGTTTATAATATATATATATATATATATATATATATATCTATATTATATCTATATCTATATATATATATATAATAAATCTATATAGATGAGAGATACATATATGTATGGCCAAGGCTATATAAACAATACCTAACTGGCCTGTGCATCTATAAGATGAAGGCTTCGGGAGTCCACCCTACGGAAAATCACGCAAATTCCTTGAGGCGTTCGTTGTCCTTGCGACCTCGTTCTGGAACTCTTGCACCGCCGTTTGGGCAAACCGCATTCGGTCCTTTGCCGTTCCTTTGGATACGTCAAGCTACGTGAAAAGGGAAGCCCTGCTGTATGGTCCACTTGCTCCCTCCATTCTTTCACTCCAGGCCGCCTGGGCGAGACAATATGCCACGTTTGAACTGACTAATGATTGGCATTTAATAAGTATATGAGGTATATGTAATATATATATGTATATATATTCTCTATAATATATATATATATGTAATATAATATATACATATATGTAATATAATATATACATATATACATACACATATGCATATATATATATATATATATTATATATATAATATTATATTATATATATATATATCTATATATTATATATCATATATTATGTATTATAATCACCGGTTAGGATTAATTCCTTACTGACCGGGCTGACAATGGTATTTTTTTTGGTTTGTTCTACTGTATATTATCCAAACGCTATTTATATAAAAACATCACACACACACCCCCACACAAGCACACAACACACACCACACAACACACACACACACGACACTGATAAAGCATCTATATATATTGTAAGTCTCTGCGTCCTAATTGTGTTTTCTTCTATTTAGAATATTCATTGTTTCCCTTTTTATTTAATCATGTTTGGTAGCTAAAAAAAAGAACAAACACCCACACACACACCACCCAAACCGTGTGATGTGTGTGTGTACATATATACATACAGATATATACTATGTATATCTATATATATATATTATATATATATATATATAATATATTATATATATGTATTATTATATATATATAATGTTTCATGACATTTTTATTTGAAAACACAATGAATATCGACTGGATATCTTAATAGGCAGTCCTCCCTTAACGCTAATTTAGGATTTCTTGAAAATTCTTGAACCTTCTTGTTAATGGTCGTTTTTACGGGCCTTCTTCAAATGAAGATTCTTGCCAACATGGTCGACAGAAAGGAGTGCTTTATAATGAAATTTCTCTTCATAACTTATGTTTTGTCGCCATTGATTATTTTATAACTTCATACCCAAAGTATAATTTAAATTATTGGCCATCCTGTGAATTCAGAAAAGCGTTTTTTTATATGTTTTTTTTAGTTCCCATTTTAACTCGTGTTTGAAAACTAGGAATAGTAAATATTATCCTTTTAAAGTATTGCTCTAAAATGCATGGGCGATTTTTGTTTCTATCTATCCTATAAACTTCTGTGCTGCTTATGCATTTTTTTAAAAATTCTTACTAAACTTTGTCCGTCCAGTTAATGCAAACCAAGGCAAGGAAAAATTTCCCCTCTTTGCTATATCACCACATTACTAACAGCATCCATACTGTTTGCCTTCCATGATTTACTTCTGTCATCGACTGCGAGGGGCAATTATTATTACATATTGGCGATTGTTGCTTACACTGATAGCAAGCTGGGTGCTGGTATCTGTTTTTTGATGATTCATTAAGAACGTAACAAACCGAACCAAATCATAGCTTGCTAGCGTTTTCTCGTTTACTCAGCACAAACATTGTTTAATCTCATCCTTTCGTATTAGCAACGTCAACTGAATAAAGAAGTCCAGAATTTCCTACACAACTTACTATCCTTATCTCCAATTTCCTTTTTTATACCTGTCTTCTTCCTCTCTCCAACTCCTTAACCTTTATCTGTAAGTGCATCTTCCTTATATTCATATTCTACCCTGATATTATTCCATCGCTACTTTCATCTCTTCATTGCTTTCAACGAGCTAAGGGAGTTCACGATGTTCAGTTTCCACTGGT
Organism: Penaeus monodon; assembly: GCF_015228065.2. Taxonomy (NCBI): domain Eukaryota; kingdom Metazoa; phylum Arthropoda; class Malacostraca; order Decapoda; family Penaeidae; genus Penaeus; species Penaeus monodon. Next base: position 25,481,810 of record NC_051422.1, read on the forward strand.
ACTAACATATACACTAAAATATCACTTGATATCTCAATCTAAATCTATCTATCTATCTATCTATCTATCTATCTATTAACCTCTCTCTCTATCTCTCTATCTATC
>NC_051422.1:25518874-25521374 GCF_015228065.2 Penaeus monodon
ATGATAATGATAATAAAAATAATAATGATAATGATAGGGATAATGATAATGATACTGATAATGATAATGATATTGATATTGATAATGATTATGATTATGATTATGATAATGATAATGATAATGATGATGAGAGAGAGAAGGAGATAGATAGATAGATAGATAGATAGAGAGAGAGAGAGAGAGAGAGAGAGAGAGAGTATAACGGGTATAGAACCCAATTACATTGGCTTGCAGGGGTATTGATACTGGTATGCGCTTGACTTCTTATTTCTGGAAGTTGACACCACGCAGTATAAACACACAAGACATGTTCTAGTTATAATCGGGCCGCGCGGAGGTCACGTCAGCTGCCGTAGCGGGCGGAGCTGCACCTTAGGCGGTGGTAGCTTAGCAACGACATCCCGGTCAAACACGAGGTCAGATATAAAAATGTGACCTCCGCCCTCGCTGACGGGTGGTTTCTTATTTGGGACATTTGGATTCCACGTGGAAAACAGCCACGTGGTCACTGGTAATAGAAATAAGAATTATCCCATCCTGTAACAGAAATAGAATTATCCACATTCTTAATATTGCTCGGCCACCTACTCCGCGCCTCGCCCTCGAGGCGCCTTCAAGGGTGGACCTAATCTTGGCTGGTCGTCTCGTTCTCGGTGCGTTGTCCTGGTTCAACTTCGTGGCTGCCGTCATGGTTGTCCCTCATCCTCCTGGTCCCTGATGTACTCTGCCTCGTCCTCGATTATCCACACGGCACTCGAAAGTCTCGCACAGGTCCTCCTGACTTCCAGATTCGTCTGACCTCTCTCGTAGTCCTGGCCCAGCTAACTCGGCGGCGTCCTCGTCACGACGTCTCACAGATCTCGTCGGTCCTTCTCGCGTCCACACGTCTCGTAATCTTCGCCGGATCTACGGGCGTCGGGGCAGGTGCGGCCCTCGGGGCGGCTTATCCCCTGGCGCTACGAGCCCTGGAGTGTGACCGATCTGCAGGCCGTCCGCCAGGCGTCGCTATGCACAAGCATTCTGGCGAACTGTACCGGTGCGGCAAGGTTCTGGTTCGCTGGTGAATCACGGGGATCTGGCAGGCAACGTCCCGTCCACTATACTGGGCGTATTAACAGTACACCTTTTCTTGACGAAAATCTGGTTCCGCGGGCTAGTGGCGATGTTCGATGACGTCCTTCCCACGGCATCCTAAGGGTCCCTCCTTCGGTGCCCTGTCGGTCCGACTGCAATATAATTCGGAGCCAGATCATACACGTAAAGGCCAGAGTAGAGAAAAGAAAGGCAACAAAGAGAAAGATGGGGTGGTAATTACCACTAGCCGGTTATTTCATAACAATTTACGGTTTGTAATGTTGGTTTTTAACTTATTTCGTCTTTTTTTTCATTTTGTGTTTTTTTTCAACAAAGGTAATGAAGACAATAGAAGAGGAGAGTCATTAGCGGTACGCATAGACCTTTTGAACTACCACCATCTCTGAGGAGATATGAAATAGATAAGGGGACGACATCGGGCGATCCGAGAAGATCTATTTGAACATAGTCGTGTCACACAGATAAGAAAATAGATGTAACTTGTACACAGACAGCGACAGCAACAATTGCGGGCTAAAGAGATAAATCTATTCCGGCATAATACAATGAAAGGGTCAGTTCTTTTATCCGGTGTGTGTGAGTGAGCTGAATGTGTGTGTGTATGCGTGTGTGAGTGACAGCTATCGTTAATGAGAAGGGAAGCGAGAAGTGCCTCACCAGAGAATGAATCACAAACCGATATTAGCGTTCACTATAATAAAAACTGAAGTCAAATTAGCATGCTAGCTACTTAAAGATTATTCAACTACCACAGTTGAATTCACATATTAATGATATGCGACCGAATGTACGCATGAATGATGGTGCCATGCAAAAAATATTCGCCCAATTTTTTATCAAGCAAATCTTCTCGGGGGTCAGAAATCTGAACTGCCGAGGTACATGTCTAGCTTTGCACGTCAGACTTCAATAAACTCAATACGGGGGATCTATACCCAAATTGCCGTATAATGCTGAACGACTTGAAGCCAGGATATAATAACCTAGCTCCTCTCTGCGTATCTGTAATGGGCGCTCGCAAAATTCCTTCCCGAAGGATATATAATTCACGAATCATACAACGCTTGGGGGGTACCCAAAACATGCAAGCGACTGAGGATGGTGAGAAAAAGGTGTGATTAATAAGTTCGAATAAATGATTCTAGCTTAAACCCTAGTCCTACATTAATTAACGGACATAACCGCGGGTCACACTGACTCAAACGGTGCCGAACGAATAACTTCGGTTTATTGCATACCCTACTTTCGAACAGACCGGACGCAGATCTATTAGGCGTTTTAGCAACGCCCGGGGCAATATCGGCAATCCTGTGCACTACTGGATAAGGGGGAAGATCTACGCTATATTCAATAATAACTATTTAATGAAATTGCGTTACAAATCTTTCGCTCTAGCGGCCGATAG
>NC_051422.1:25523874-25542148 GCF_015228065.2 Penaeus monodon
ATATATATATATATATATATAATCATTAAATTTATAATTATCTATATATTATCTATCTATCTATCTATCTATCTATCTATCTCTATATATGCTATATAAATTATATATATTCTATATATTATATATATCTATATATTATATCAATATATATATATATAATATATATATCTATAATATATAGTATAATTATATATATATTATATACTATATATATGTAATATATATATATATTATAATATTAATTATCGTATATATATATTATAATATATATAGTATATATATATTTATATACTATATAATATATATATATATATTTCTATATCTGTATATACATATATTATATATATATATATATAGGTATATAATATATTATTATATATATATATATATATATATTATATATATATAATGTTGCAAATATATATATATAATATATATAAAAATAACTATATATATATATATTAAAAATTTTAACTAAAAACAAAAAAAATATTAAATAAAATTTAAAGAATAAATTTTCATATATATATAAATATAATATACTATATAATATATATATATATATATATATATATAGTATATAGTTTTTATATATAAGTGATATATATATATATATGGTATGGTGCAATATATACAAATTATATATATATAATATATATATATATATATATATATGTATATACATAATAATAATATCTATATATTATATATACTATTAATCTATATATATATATATATATATATATATATATATAGTATATATGTAATGTGCAAATAATACTATATATTATATATATATATGATATATATATATATCTATATATATATAAATTATATATATACTATATATAATATATTTTATATTACATGTGTATATAATATATATATATATATATATATATATATTATATATATATATATGAAATATATATATATATAATATTGTGAGCGACACGAGAGATGGACTTGAGGTGTGATAATGAAATTGGCTTGCTTTTTGCTTTATTCGCTAAAAGGTGAGTGGATGCAAGCTGAGCTCCTTCTGCCGAGGTTGTCTAAAGTAGTACAAGTTAAAAGAAAACGACCCGTTTTCCGGGGGGGGGGGGGGGAAGAAGAATGGGGAAGGGAAGGATAATGGGGGGGGGGATCGAAAGAATGATTTGTAGAGAGAAAAGAGTCGGGGCTTAACGCAACATGCGGGTAAAGTTGGGGCATATCTGGACTGAGGATAAAGGAGGACAAGAATCGGTAAGGGAGCCTCGGCGCCATCGGTGGTTTGCGCTGCCCTGGCATAAAACAGGCACGCGCTTCACATGAGCGAACTCACAGGTCGCGAGGCCGCCGGCGCCCGGGCTGCGGAAGCACTAACTGACTCGCTAATGAGGGAGGTGGTGCCCTCATCCGGCTAACATGAGGGGGCGTGGCAGGTTGACGTACTAGTGAGATTGCTAATTCAGAGCGATCTCCCTTGCCCGCGTCGAGCAGAGATTTTCCCTCCCTGCGGCGGCAGGACTTCCTTCCAGGAGACGTGCTCTGGTGATCTCAACCACGCTTGGTTATCAACACTGGGCCATGACATCTCCCCACTCGTGTGTTGGCCCCTTACGCCAAGAGGAGCCACGGTCCCGCAGGGAGCAGGCGGCCGATGTCACGTGTCGGAAATGTCGGAAATCCGAAACCATAGATGGAGGTAAGGATTAGGATGAGGGAGCGCTTTACGCTAGGAAGGTGACTTCGTTCGTTTTCGTTTGAGATTTGCGAAGTTCTGGCTTCGCTCCGGGCCTTTCATTTATGGTCAAAACGGCCTGTGCGTTTTATGCTGTCTCATTTGATTTTCTGACACTCGGTGCTTACACCGTGGTGGTTGGATTGCCACAGTGTCTCTCCCCTGTAGCTGTGGTGTAGCATCTCGCTAATCTTCTTTACCAACAACGACGGCTGTGTTCTGCTGGCCTTGTCCCTCTAGGAATTGGGTGTGCACACAATTCTCAGTGTAATGTATAAGTGTGGCGTTCGGCTCGCCGCAATGCATGCACACCCTCTCTCCTCCTTCTCTCTTCTTCACGTTCTATTGTTTGTATGATCTGGCCATGCACAGTGGTAACCTAGGCGCCTTCTGTGCAGAATGAAACTTCGGTATCTCTACCTCTGTTTATTTATTTCAGAGAGTGCCAGTGGTTCACAGCCGGTGGCGTCTAAAGTAACCGAAGCCGTGAGGGGGGAGGATCTCGTTTCCTCCTCTCTGTGAGCTCCGGAGGAAGAGTTTGCCATCACCGTACACTTCTTCTAAGTTAGATTTTCGCTCTGAATGTATTATCATTGGGATTAGGGGGCAATACCCTGCCACTTCGGCTAGTCTGTCAGCAAGCTCATGTCACTCTGCTTCCCTATGTGCTGGGAACCCAGTAATAGATTAATTTAAAGTTCTTCTAGACCCTGTGCAAGAATCCTCTGTACCAGTGGGAGATGGAGTCAGAAGGTAGTGTAGTAAAAGGCTATCATGTCCTTAGTACAATGGTGACGAGGGTAGTTATCTTTTAACGGCTTGAGACTCTTTATTTCTGAGAAGTTGGCAATCAGCCCAGTCATACAAACAAGACATGTTTAAGTTATAAGCGGGTAATCGTAATCGGGCCGCGCAGAGGTCACGGTCCCACCCCCCGTAGGGAGGCGAGGGCTGACCTTAGCGCGTGGTAGCTTAGCACGAACTCTCTGAGAGGCCTAGAAAGTCATTCTAGTATAAAGTAGTAACCGTACAGCTGGAGGAGGCGGTGCAGCAGCTGCATGAAGCATGGGGGGGGGAGCGAGGTGAGGGTCCACCTGGCTCCGTCTGCTACCCTGATTGCTCCACGTGGAAAACAGCCACGTGTCCACTGGTACCCGGAAATAGAATTATCCACAGCTCCTGTGATTATCCACATCCTATATTGCTCGGGCTCGGGCCATCCTACTCGCGCCTCACTAATCACCCTCGAGGTGCCTTCAAGATGACCTACTTTTGTTGTCGTCTCGTTCTCGGTGCGGTGTCCTGTTGCATCTTGTGGCTGCTCTTCCTGTCTCCCTCATCCTCCTGGTCCTTGTTGTAATTCTGTCGCTACCTCGATGTCCACACGTCCTCGAAAGTCTCGCACAGAGGGGTCCTCCTTGTGACCTTCAGATTTCGTCACTAGACCTTCTCGTAGTCCTGCCCAGGCCACAACTCGTGGCGTCCCCTCGTCCACTATGTCCTCACTAGATCTCGTCCCAGTTCCTTCTCGTGTCACACCACATGCATCGTAGTCTTCATCCGGATCTACGGGCATTCGAGGGGCAGGGGCAGATCTCGGGGCAGATGATACCTTGTGCTACGACGCCCTGGAGTTGACCGGATCTGCAGGCGTCCGCCAGGCGTCGCCTCATGCAACAGCATTCCTGGGGTGACTGGTACATGCGCAAAGGTGCTGGTTCGCTGAATCTACGGGGAGTCTGGCAGGCAGAGCAACGCCCCGTCCACGTCCACTAGGACTGCTTAACCCTTTTCTGACGAAATCTTTGGTCCGCGGGCCTATGGCGAATCATCTTCGATGACGGTCTTTCCCACCGGCATCCTGAAGGTGGACTGAACTGTAGCAGGTTCTCCCTCAGTCCGTGTCGGTCCGACTTGCAATATATAGTCGGGGGGAACCAATCATACACGTAAGGGCCAGAGTAAGACGAAAAGAAAGGCAACAGAGAAGAAGGGGTGTTATCTACCTAGCCGGTTATTTTATTTAAAGAATTGCGGTTTTTTTTTATGTTGTTTTTTTTTTAATTATTTTCCGCTTGTTTTTTCATTTTGTGTTTTACTTTCACTAAGATAAAGAAGAAAAGAAGAGGGCGACGTCAGTAGCGGTCCCAAAGACCTGACTTGAAACTACTACCGGTCTCTGATAGATAGAGATAGATGGAAAGGGAACGACATCGGCGATCCCGCGAAGATCTATTTGAACAATAGTCGTCGTCACAACCAGATAAGAAATAGATTAACTTGTACATCATGTACGAGCACTTGTCCAACAGACGCGTGTATGCAGATGTGAGTAGTGGTGACAGCCTAAGCGTTAATGCAGAGTGCAAGCGCGAGTGACCTCACAACAGGATGAATCACCAACTGAAATATTAAACTTCACTAGTAATAACCCAAAACTGAAGTAAAATTCGCAATGCTAGCTATTTAATTTTAAGATTTATGTCACAACTACCACATTGAATTCAACATATAATGATTTGCGACGAATGTAACTCATGATGAATGGTGACATGAAAAAAATAATTCGCAATTTTTTATCAAGCAAATCTTCTCGGGGTCAAAATTCGAAGTGCCGAGGTACTTTCTAGCTTTTGGCAACGTCCAGACTTCAATAAAAAAACTCAATAACGGGGGGATCCTATACCCAAATGCCCGTATATGACTGTGAAGCGACTGGAGCCGGAATATAATAACCCTGCTCTCTTCTGCGTATCCTGTAATGGGCACTCGCAAATTCCCGAAGGATATATATGAATTTTTCACGAATCCACAAACGCTTGGGAGTACCCAAAACATGCAAGCGACTTACAAGAGGGTGAGAAAGGTTGATTTAATAGCAATAATGATTCTAGCTTAAAAAACCTAGTCGTACATTAATTAACGGACGTTAAACCGCGGGTCACCCAGACTCAAAGGGAGCGAACGAACAATAACTTTGGATATTGTACCTCTCTCGAACGAACGGACGCAGATCTATTAGGCGTTTAAACGCAACCCCGCACTATGATATGGGGGAAGATCCTACGCTACTATTCACATATACAATTTTAATGAAATTATGTTATCTTCGCTCTAGCCATTAGAAGGTGTCCAGCAAAAAGCAATGTACAATGCCTATTGTTATTCCCAAGGCGTCAACAAAAAAACACCAAATACAGGGAAACCACGCATTCATCAGACCCATCCAACGTCGCCACCGACCGGAAACGAGAAAGTGCGGTCAGTCAGATGGGGAAAACGACCTTTTCTCTCCAAATGACTGCAAGTGAAGAAAAGGGGACGGTTAGGTTGGCGTGGGGAAGGGAAAAAATGAATGATACTCTGATAAGATAAAATCACAAACGCGTTTAAATCGTTGCATTTGAAACATAAATCTCGAAAAACGAGAGAAATTTATTATTACTTAAGTAACAACGATATTCATTGTTTTATTGATCACATACTCGATCACACGGAAATGCGAATCTGAGGTGGAAGAATAGTTTAGAACGTGCCCATTTTGCTGTCATTAGCACTTTTAAACCCAACAAAATACAACGGCTACACATGTATGGGAGAAGAGGGAAAAGGAAATAAGAAAGGGGGACCAAAACGTGTACTTCGTGTTTTTTTTTTTTTTTCTAGCCATGTCTTGAAGCGGTCGAGCGATTTTCTTCGAGTTTGAGGTTCATGCTGCGAGCCGGAAGGACTCATCACCACCCTGCAACAGATTGTAAAGTCGATGCGTTACTCTAGTACAGTGGCTGACAGGGACGCAAAACACTCGAAAGGGGTGAACCACGCTACAACGACGCCTACGACTTGTCTAAAGGGGTTATAGCGCCAATAGGAGGTCACTGGTCGGCAGCCCGCCCGGAGGGAGCGAAGGGCGTAGCTGACCTTAGCGCGGTGGTAGCTTAGCACGAACTCCCCGAGCCTAGGTCATTCTCGGTATAAGTAGTGACCGTTCCCAGCTGGAGGAGTCGGTAGCAAACAACTGCAGGAAGTATGGGGGGGGAGCGAGGTGAGGAACACTGGCTCCGTCTGCTACACGATTGCTCGCACGTGGAAACACAGCACGTGTCCACTGGTACGTGAATGAATTATCCACAATCCTGTAGAAATTATCCACCATCCTATATTGGGCGAGGCGAATATAGGATGTGGATAATTCTACATCCTATAGGTAATATTTTCATGGGTGAGCGCTGCTGAAGACAGTCGATGGCTCCTTTGGAGTCTGTATGTATGACCACGTGTCCTCCCCTCACGGTGCGTGATTCAGTGCTCCCATGATAGCAACTGCCTCTGCCTGTAGTGAGGAGGCGTTTCTGTTACCCTCATGGATATTGTAGCATCCTTTGCTGTAAACCCGGCGCCTGCATGTGGGTCAAGGGATCGACTGATCCATCCTTTGTAGTATGTTCTGCTACCCGAGGAGTGATGGTTGCAATGACCCTCTGGATTTCTGCCTTTAGGCTAGGCGTACAATATTCTTTTCTCGGTCTCATGACCGAGAACCCCTATCGAGGTTTGGTGCCCACGGGGAGCTTCGACAAAGTCCTGGTGGGGTGAGTCCATGCCCTTGGCAAGAACGGTTCTTTGAGCTGATGGCGTATTAACACCCTGGCTGTGTGAGACAGCCAGGAGTTGTTTGCAAACGCTCGTTATCTTGTTCTAGGCGTCTGACTATTTTTGTCTTTTGTGTTCCTGGGACCCCTGGTTTGACCTTTGATAAAAGTTGTGCTGCCATTGATCGATTCATGAGGCCAAGGGGAGAAAGTTTGCCTCCACTAGGAGGTTGAAGGACCTTCGCCCCCCTTTGGGGACACCCAGATTACCCGGGGCGGCTTCGTTTTGGACTGTCTCCAGTTGATCTTGATATTTTCTCTTAATCCCAAATCAGAGTGAGGGAGGCATAGTCTACAATGGGCCTGACGCTGTACATAGAATGATCTTAGCACTCTGTGTCTGGCCCCTATGCATCTTCCACTCTTGCTCTCATGACGGACATTTTTTGATTTCGTTCGGTCAATCAGGTACTGAACCTCCTTCTAGAAGGAGAGGGTCCGTCTCTCTTTACCCCAGGTAGAGGTGTCCTGGACCCACTCCAAGTCCATTCCCTGAATTTTCAGACTTATGCCTTGAACTCTCTGTCTCAGAGTCAGAGCTTTAGATTTGGCTGCAGAGATCTTTAGTCCTGTCCTGCAACACTCCTCGGATACGAGGTCCAGACAACGCTGGGCTTTGTTTAGGCAGTGTGGTCCAGTGGAGATGATAGAAAGATCGTCTGCATAGGAGATGATCTTGCACCTCCAAGCCAAGAGCTTACCTCTGATTCCTTTTTGGATCAGGCTCTACTGAAGGGCAAGAAGACTTGCCAATTCAAAAGCCTTCTCCGGGGTCAGGAATACTACCACAGATTGCCCGTGCTTATTGTGCTCAAGAGCGTGGCTATGCTGTGCGCTGTGGTCATGCCCCTGGTGAACCCATGGAGGTGTTCATCGGAGCCGGTTCAGAACCATCCTCTCGGCCGTCTTGGCCAGACAGCTGAGGAGAGAGATGGGGCGGTACTTTCCTGGCTCCTTTGGTTTAGGGATTGAAACTATGGTAGCCCTCTTCCAACCCTGGGGTAGAGTGCAAGTTTCCCAGGATTTGTTGATGAGTTGCAGGAATGTAAGCTCACCTACTAGTCCCAGGTGGGGGGATGATGGGGTACGAGATCCCATCAGAGCCTGGATGTTTACAACGGGCTTTATATGCATTTCTTAGTTCCCTCAGAGAAAAGATAATGTCTGAGTTATGGGGTTTGGGCTGCCCTTTCTCTGATATGAGCAAGTCTGTCTGGTTGTAGGCGTTCTTGTCTTCCCTCATTTCGCGGGCAGGCTGTTGTTACTTGTTCTCACAGAGAACTCGTGCGCCAGTCTGTTCGCCTTTGACGGGGGGTCAAGGTGCATGCATCTCGGGCTGAGCGTCTGGTAGCTCGCTTGACTCATTGCCATACCTCTGAGAGGGTGGTATGGTGGTCAAAGGACTCACACCCATTCCACCACTTTTCCTGCCTGACTCTGCTGGCATTTTCCTTGGCATCCCTGCAGCCTCCCTTAGGAGGGCTAGGTTGTCATGGGTTCTTTGCTTTGGAATGTTTCCGGCATATATTTACCCTGTGGTTGACCTCCCTAATCTCGTCGTTAAGTACCAGCGTCTTTAGGACTCATGGACCAAGGCCGAGTTTTGGTATGGTCGTGAGGCTGCCTCATCAGGGCATTTACAAGTCTGGCTTGTAGCACTTCCACATTCTTGCTTTGTGTGGGTTCATTGCTTCTGAAACAGTGGGCCAAGGCGTTCTGAAACGCCTTGCCAGTTGGCCTTGTCTGTTTTCCATCTTGGATTCGGTCGTGGCATTTCGGCTGGGCCACTATCCATGAGGTATTATACCCGCCGTAATGGTCACTAGTGACGGTTTCATCGACACGCCGCCGATCCTCTCCACCAGAGTCACAGTGGCCAGGGTGAGGTCTAGGACCCCTCCTCTGACTGCGTTGGCTCTTGGTTATTTAGGAGAGCAATCTCGGGGAATGTCTCAAGCACTTTGGCTTGTGGTGGCCCCGCATCCGGTGCCCGGCAGGGAGCCAGGATGGGGTGGTGTGCGTTGAAGTCTCCCCCTATGATCATTTGGGTCATGTGCTGCAGAAGCACAGACCTGGCTGATGTCTAAGGTACTACAGTGTGGCCGGCTGTACACATTGAAACAATTTCAGGGGCCCCCCCTCGATGGCAAGAGATTCAATATCTCCACAGTGTGGTGGCATTGGCTATTGCAGAGCAGGGAATTGTTGCTCTGACAAGGGTGATCGGGCCTTTTTTTGCCATCAACGAGGCAGCATGAAGACATGATACCCCGAGAAGTGAACAGGTTCCACTTTTAAATGTCCCTGGAGCATGACGATTTCAGTGCTCCTTGATCGCACTATTGCATGGAGAATGGCACTCCTTGTGGAGAAGCCATAGATGTTCCACTGCAGAATACTTAGATTGCATGCCATGATGTTACTATTGATAGTTACATCAGAGACATCGTCGTATTCGGATTGACTGTCGGAGTCTGACAACTCCATTGTGAAGTCCTCGCTGCTTGAGGGGTCTTCTTCGGTTGTCGGGCTACTCTATCCACTGGGGGGTGGAGACCTTTGGTACTCTGCCCTTTGTTTTTTTTCGGCTTTTCTCTGCCCGGGCTGATTCTGTGCGTTTCTTTGCTGGCCTTGCCTGAGCCACTTGTTCTGATTCGGATTCTGACACTAAATCAGCCTGCCAGGCTCTGCCTGTGAGGGCAGGGCCCTTTGGGTTGGAGTGGGGAGGGGAGTCTCGTCCTGGGGTGAGGGAGAGGATGGGGCTGTTTTGACCCTTTCCACCTTCTTCCCCTTTAGGACTGCAACAGCCTTGGTCAATGCCGTCATGGCGACCTCGACTGCCTTATCCGCCTCTTTACTCATCCTCCCCAAGGTTGTTGCCTCTGCTGACTACAGCAGTCAGCAGGATCAACATGTCCCCCTCATTGAGGAGGAATCTTCCACTTTGGGAGGACATTGTGGTGCTGTTAGAACCTTTCTCCTGTGGTTCTTCTGCACTTGTTTCTTTTGGGGAACTCCTGCTTATCGGAGATCTCCGGTTTCGGCTGGGGGGCGATTTCCCTTCCTCTTAGGAGGTTGGAGGCCTTTTCGCTCTTGTTCTTCCCCCAGACAAAATCTGGTTGCTTCTTAGCAACCTCTTGCTGGTTGAGGGCCGCCTGACAGAGCAAGCCAGGCTCCAGGCGTGATGCCTCTTGGCACAGTTAGGACATTTGGCTGTTGTGTCCTTCTTTTCCTCTTTGTAGGCCTTAATACACACCTCGGTGTTGTGTGCCTTGCTACAGACCTACATTTGGCTTGGCTGTGCAATTAGCCGGGTGGTGGTCCATACTTCTGGCACTTGAAACACTGCTGAACAGGCACATATGTACGTAGGTTGTAGTACCCATTACCTAGATAAAGGTAGAGGTGGCTACCTTTCATGGTCACCAGGACTTGCCGGGTTTGGGAGTCTTCCCCTTCGACAATCGGAAAGCCTCCATGTCCTGTGGGTGTGATGCGATCACCTCCACATCATATGAGACTGAGAAGCCAAGTAGCACCATCTTGCCCTCTTTTCCTCGGGATTCAGTGGTGAGAGGCTCATTTTCCCTCCCATCTTTTAGCTCCTTTGTTTCCTGCAGGAAACAAAGGGTGGTTTGATCTTTGGGCATGATGAATCATGCCCTGATCTCGTGCAACCCGGATTGACAGCCGGATTTTATGTTGGCTCTCCAACGCCCTGACCATTTGGTAGGCCTTGTCGAAGCCTTCGGGTTTAGCAGGTACCTTGAACTGCGGAAATGCCTTGGGGGTCCAGACTCTCCTCAGAGTGGGTCTCCGGCCTCGGCCGTTTCGGTCCGCCCTTTCAGCTTTGGGGCTTGCTCATGGGGGCACCAGCTGTTTCGGCTGCTTCAGCTGCTGCTCCCGATTCGTCAGTGTGGCGTCTGAGTGGTGCTCAGAGACCTTCCTGGCCTGGGTGCTGGCCTGGGGGGCCAGCACAAGAGCCCCTCTGCTGGACAATCTGGTGGACAGAATATTTTTACATGGTTTTTCTGTCTTGTCCACCATCTTGGCAGCAGGCATGACAGTGTCATCCTGTGCTCGGGGTTTTCTTTTGCCACCAGGAGGCTGCTGTGGTCTGGGCCTTGCATGGGTCGTCAACATTAGCATCTGTCTGTGGGGGATTTTTTGTTTGATTTTCCATGTAATTGGCAGTGCTTCATCCACTCACGCCCCCACCCACCACGGAGTCCAACAAGGGGAAGTTGAGTGTTAGAGCCAGTGTCTAACAGAAACGGGGGTGAAAAGTGGATATACCACCAATTGCCGTTTCAAGTGGCCACCAAACGGATGGTGTGAGTGCCAACCAGCAGCATGACTGCTTGACCCTAGCCTCCCGGGGGAGACCACCGATTGACCTGACTGGGCCTGGATCAGGCCGCCTGTCTTGCCGGAATAGCTAGCCGCAGAGCGTACCCCGTGCACGGCATCGCTAAACTTCAGGACTCCTGTCTCCCAGCCACAAGGCTGCCACACACAGCAAACGCGTGGGTAGGGGGTGAACCTCTGGGGTAGACCAGAGGGATGCCCTTTCACCTACAGGACATCATTGTTGGGAACATTTTTTGCTCCTCCTCAGTAAGGAAAGGGAGCTCTTTCATTTTTTTCCAGGCAGTTTCCTCTCCATCCCTCAGAGAAAACCTGTAACCTTTTTCAATGGATTCCCTCTTTTCTCTGAAACCCCCAGAGGCTGTTTCACCTCAGTAAGAAAGGGGGGCCCTGCACCTGTTCCATTTAAGTTCCGTCATCCCCCTGAAGCAGACAGACTGTTTCATCACAGTGAGGGAGAGAACTAACATTTTCCAAAGCGGTTCCTATGCAGGATGGCTTTTTAAAGTGAATCCCTCTTCTCTCTGAAACCCCCAAAGGTTTTGTTTCACCTCATGAGAGAAGAGGGGTCCTGTACCTGTTCCAGTGAGTTCCGTCACCCCTCTAAAACAGCCACCACAGACTATTTCATCACAGTGGGGGAGAGAAGCTAACTTTTATCCAGGCCTTCCTATCACAGGACGGGAAGTTAGTGTTCTGTCTAGCGGCAGCTATTAGACAGAACCAGGCTGAGGGCCTGACAAAGTGGGGGGCTGCTACCTGCCTATCGTCCTATTCGAGAAAGAGAAAGTAGCAGTCATCAGATGGTCTGCCAGACCAGTCCCTAGCAAATAAATGGCAACTCTATGCACACCGTAAGGCGGGCCTTCTAAGGCCCCCCCAGACACACCCTCCCTGCGGGAGTTAAAGGTCTGCCCCGTCCGAGCACGCGCCCGAAGATGGGGTCCAGTTCACTAGAAGGTGTGCACAGAGTTATCCTAATGCCGAAAATTCGTATAGGAAAGAGTAGGCTAGGAGGGCACGAAGTTACATGCAAGCACATAGCATCGTGGCTGCAAACAAGAGGGGGCGCGTCACCGTCTGATAACGCGAAAAAGCTGAGGCCGAAATTGCATGGACCGGGCGCGGTACATCTCTTAAATCCGCCCATGCAAAAGCCTCACGACCGAGAGGTCATGGTGACACTCTTGACATTATCCCCGGGTTGGGGCCACCCCCTGAGCCCCATCTCATCATCCTTCCAGACATCGAACATGCTGGGCCATAAATGAAAAAGCCCGGGGGAAGCCAGAACTTCGCAAATCTCAAGCAAATTCTCCTCTCTCCCCCCGGGGAATCGGTCCTTACTTGGACGATTCAGAGAGAAGGGAGGACCGTTCCGGCAAAGGCGGTCGACGGGGCTCAGCGGGGCGCCAAGCCGGATAATGTCCCAAAAGTGTCACCATGACCTCTCGGTCGTGAGGCTTTTGCATGGGCGGATTTAAGAGATGTACCGCGCCCGGTCCCATGCAATTTCGGCCTCAGCTTTTTCGCGTTATCAGACGGTGACGCGCCCCCTCTTGTTTGCAGCCACGATGCTATGTGCTTGCATGTAACTTCGTGCCCTCCTAGCCTACTCTTTCCTATACGAATTTTCGGCATTAGGATAACTCTGTGCACACCTTCTAGTGAACTGGACCCCATCTTCGGGCGCGTGCTCGGACGTGGGCAGACCTTTACCTCCCGCAGGGGAGGGTGTGTCTGGGGGGGCCTTAGAAGGCCTGCCTTACGGTGTGCATAGAGTTGCCATTCTATTTGCTAGGGACTGGTCTGGCAGACCATCTGATGACTGCTACTTTCTCTTTCTCGAATAGGACGATAGGCAGGTAGCAGCCCCCCACTTTGTCAGGCCCTCAGCCTGGTTCTGTCTAATAGCTGCCGCTAGACAGAACACTAACTTCCCGTCCTGTGATAGGAAGTGCCTGGATAAAAGTTAGCTTCTCTCCCTCACTGTGATGAAATAGTCTGTGGTTGGCTGTTTCAGAGGGATGACGGAACTCACTGGAACAGGTACAGGACCCCTCTTCTCTCACTGAGGTGAAACAACCTTTGGGAGTTTCAGAGAGAAGAGGGATTCACTTTAAAAAGCCATCCTGCCATAGGAACCGCTTTGGAAAATGTTAGCTTCTCTCCCTCACTGTGATGAAACAGTCTGTCTGCTTCAGAGGGATGACGGAACTTACTGGAACAGGTGCAGGACCCCCCTCTTTTCTTACTGAGGTGAAACAGCCTCTGGGTGTTTCAGAGAAAAGAGGGAATCACATTGAAAAAGGGTACAGGTACTCTCTGAGGGATGGAGAGGAACTGCCTGGAAAAAAGTGAAAGAGCTCCCTTCCTTACTGAGGGAGGAGCAAAAGTGTTCCCAACAATGATGTCCTGTAGGTGAAAGGGCATCCCCTCTGGTCTACCCCCAGAGGTTCACACCTACCCACGCGTTTGCTGTGTGTGGCAGCCTTGTGTGCTGGGAGACAGGAGTCCTGGAAGTTGAGCGATGCCCTGCACGAGTACGCTCTGCGGCTAGCTATTTCCCCAAGACAGGCGGCCTGATCCGGCCCAGTCAGGTCAATCGGCTGGTCTCCCTCGGGGGGCAGGGTCAAACAGTCATGCTGCTGTTTGGGACTCACACCATCCGTGTGTGCCACTTGAACGGCTAATTGGCTGCGTATATCCACTTATCACCCCCGTTGCTGTTAGACACTGGCTCTAACACTCAACTTCCCCTTGTTGGACTCCGTGGGGGGGTGGGGGCGTGAGTGGATGAAGCACTGCCCAATTACATGGAAAAACAAACAAAAAAAACCCCCCACAGACAGATGCTAATGTTGACGACCCATGCAAGGCCCAGACCACAGCAGCCCCCCTGGTGGCAAAAGAAAACCCCGAGCACAGGATGACACTGTCATGCCTGCTGCCAAATGGTGGACAAAAACAGAAAACCATGTAAAAATATTTCTGTCCACCAGATTGTCCAGCAGATGGACTCTTGTGCTGGCCCCTCCCAGGCCAGCACCCGGCCAGGAAGGTCTCTGAGCACCACTCAGACGACCACACCCGACCGAATCGGGAGCAGCAGCTGAAGCAGCCGAAAAAGCTGGTGCCCCCATGAGCAAGCCCCAAAGCTGAAGGGCGGACCGAAACGTCCGAGGCCGGGACCGACTCTGAGGGAGAGTCTGGACCCCAAGGCATTTCCCGCAGTTCAAGGTACCTTTCTAAACCCGAAGGCTTCGACAAGGCCTACCAAATGGTCAGGGCGTTGGAGAGCCAACATACACTCCGGGTGTCAATCCGGGTTGCACGCGATCAGGGGATGATCATCATGCCCAACGATCAAACCACCCTTTTTTTTCCTGCAGGAAACAAAGGAGCTAAAAGATGGGGGAAAGTGAGCCTCTCACCACTGAATCCCGAGGAAAAGAGGGTCAAATGGTTTCTACTTGGCTTCTCAGTCTCATATGATGTGGAGGTGATCGCCTCACACCCACAGGACATGGGGGCTTTCCGATTGTCGAAGGGAAGACTCCAACCAGGCAAGTCCTGGTGACCATGAAAGGTAGCCCCAAACCCCTAACCCCTTTATCTAGGTAACTGGGGTACCTACAACCTACGTCATATGTGCCTGTTCCACTGCAGTGTTTCAAGTGCCAGAAGTATGGACACCACCAGGGTAATTGCACAGCCAAACCAAAATGTAGTGTCTGTAGCAAGGCACACAACCCCGAGGTGTGTATTAAGGCCTACAAAAAGAAAAGAAGGACACAACAGCCAAATGTCCTAACTGTGCCAAGGGCATCACGCCCGGAGCCTGGCTTGCTCTGTCAGGCGGCCCTCAACCAGCAAGAGGTTGCTAAGAAGCAACCAGATTTTGTCTGGGGAAGAACAAGAGCGAAAAGGCCTCCCAACCTCCTAAGAGGAAGGAAGTCGCCCCCAGCCGAAACCGGAGATCTCCGATAAGCAGGAGTTCCCCAAAATGAAACAAGTGGGAGAAGAACCCCCAGGAGGAAAGGTTTTTAACAGCACCACAATGTCCTCCCCAAAAGTGGAAGACTTCCTCCTCAATGAGGGGACATGTTGATCCTGCTGACTGCTGTAGTCAGCAAAAGCAACAACCTTGGGAGGATGAGTAAGAGGCGGATAAGGCAGTCGAGGTCGCCATGACGGCATTGACCAAGGCTGTTGCAGTCCTAAAGGGGAAAAAGGTGGAAAGGGTCCAAACAGCCCCATCCTCTCCCCCACCCCAGGACGAGACTCCCCTCCCCCCTCCAACCCAGGCCATGCCCTCACAGGCAGAGCCTGGCCAGGCTGATTCAGTGTCAAATCCGAATCAGAACAAGCTGGCTCAGGCAAGGCCAGCAAAACGCACGGAATCAGCCTGGGCAGAGAAAAGCCGAATAAAAAAGGTCAGAGCTACCAAAGGCTCTCCACCCCCCAGTGGGGTAGAGATAGCCTGACAACCGAAGAAACCCCTCAACAGCGAGGAGTTCACAATGGAGTTGTTAGACTCCGACAGTCAATCCGAATACGACGATGTCTCTGATGTAACTAGTAACTAGTAACATCATGGCACGCAATCTAAGTAATCTGCAATGGAACATCTATGGCTTCTCCACAAGGAGTGCCATTCTCCATGCAATAGTGCGATCAAAGGAGCACTGACATCGTCATCTCCAGGGGACATTAACAGTGGAACCTGTTCACCTTCTCGGGGTATCATGTCTTCATGCTGCCTCGTTCTGATGCAAAAGAGGGCCCGATCACCCTTGTCAGAGCAACAAATTTCCCCGCTCTGCATAGCCATGCACCACACTGTGGAGATATTGAATCTCTTGCCATCGAGGGGGTCCCCTGAAATTGTACAATGTGTACAGCCGGCCCACTGTAGACCTTAGACATCAGCCAGGTCTGTGCTTCTGCAGCACATGACCAAGTGATCATAGGGGGAGACTTCAACGCACACCACCCCATCCTGGCTCCCTGCCGGGCACCGGATGCGGCTGGCCACCACATAGCCAACGTGCTTGAGACATTCCCCGAGATTGCTCTCCTAAATAACCAAGAGCCAACGCATGTCAGAGGAGGGGTCCTAGACCTCACCCTGGCCACTGTGACTCTGGTGGAGAGGATCGGCTGGCGTGTCGATGAAACCGTCACTAGTGACCATTACGGCGCTATAACTACCCTCATGGATAGTGGCCCAGCCGAAAAGCCACGACCGAATCCAAGATGGAAAACAGACAAGGCCCCAAATGGCAAGGCGTTTTTAGAACGCCTTGGCCCACTGTTTCAGAAGCAAAGAAACCCCCACAAAACAAGAATTGGAAGTGCTACAAGCCAGACTTGTAATGCCATTGATGAGGGACCTCACTGACCATACCCAAACTCGGGCCCTTTGGGCCATGAGTCCTAAAAACGCCTGGTACTTTAACGACGAGATTAGGGAGGTCAACCCCAGGTAAATATATGCCGGAAAAATTTCCAAAGGCAAAACCATGACAACCTAGCCCTCCTAAGGGAGGCTGTCAGGGATCCAAGGAAACTGCCAGCAGAGTTCGGCAGGAAAAGTGGCTGGAATGGTGTGAGTCCTTTGACCACCATACCACCCTCTCAGAGGTATGGCAATGAGTCAAGCGACTACAGACGCTCAGCCCCGAGATGCATGCACCTTGACCCCCAGTCAAAGGCGAACAGACTGGCGCACGAGTTCTCTGTGAGAACAAGTAACAAAAGCCTGCCACCGAAATGAGGCAAGACAAGAAAGCCTACAAACCCGACAGACTTGCTCATATCAGAGAAGGGCAGCCGAAACCCCATAACTCAGACATTATCTTTTCTCTGAGGGAACTAAGAAATGCATATAAAGCCAGTTGTAACACATCCCCAGGCTCTGATGGGATCTCGTACCCCATCATCCCACCTGGACTAGTAGGTGAGCTTACATCCTGCAAATCATCAAAAAATCCTGGAAACTTGCACTCTACCCCAGGGTTGGAAGAGGCTACCATAGTTTTTAATCCCTAAACCAAAGGAGCCAGGAAAATAACCGCCCCCTCTCTCTCCTCAGCTGTCTGGCCAAGACGGCCGAGAGGATGTTTTTGAACCGGGTCCGATGAACACCTCCATGGGTTCACCAGGGGGATGACCACAGCGCACAGCATAGCCACGCTCTTGAGCACAATAAGCACGGCACTCTGTGGTGGTATTCCTTGACCTGGAGAAGGCTTTTGAATTGGCAAGTCTTCTTGCCATTCAGTAGAGCCTGATCCAAAAAGGAATCAGAGGTAAGCTCTTGGCTTGGAGGTGCAAGATCATCTCCTATGCAGACGATCTTTCTATCATCTCCACTGGACCACACTGCCTAAACAAAGCCCAGCGTTGTCTGGACCTCGTATCCGAGGAGTGTTGCAGGACAGGACTAAAGATCTCTGCAGCCAAATCTAAAGCTCTGACTCTGAGACAGAGAGTTCAAGGCATAAGTCTGAAAATTCAGGGAATGGACTTGGAGTGGGTCCAGGACTACCTCTACCTTGGGGTAAAGAGAGACCGGACCCTCTCCTTCTAGAAGGAGGTTCAGTACCTGATTGACCGAACGAAATCAAAACTGTCCGTCATGAGAGCAATGAGTGGAAGATGCATAGGGGCCAGACACAGAGTGCTAAGATCATTCTATGTACATGCTGTCAGGCCCATTGTAGACTATGCCTCCCTCCTCTGTTGGCATTAAGAGAAAATATCAGATCAACTGGAGACAGTCCCAAAACGAAGCCGCCAGGTCATTCTGGTGTCCCCAAAGGGGGGCGAAGGTCTTCAACCTCCTAGTGGAGGCAACTTTCTCCCCTTGGCCTCATGAATCGATCTAATGGCAGCACAACTTTTATCAAAGGTCATCCAGGCTCCCAGGAACACAAAGACAAAAATAGTCCGACCCTAGAACAAGATAACGAGCTGTTTGCAAACAACTCCTGGCTGTCTCACACAGCCGGGTGTTAATACGCCATCACTCAAGAACCGCTTCTTGCCAAGGGCATGGACTCACCCCACCAGGACTTTGTCGAACTCCGCCGTGGGCACAAACCTCGATAGAGTTCTCGTCATGAGACCGAGAAAGAATATTGTACGCCTAGCCTAAAGGCAGAAATCCAAGGGTCTTGCAACCATCACTCCCCCGGTAGCAGAACATACTACACGGATGGATCAGTCGATCCCTTGACCCACACTGCAGCGCCGGCTTCACAGCAAAAGGGTGCTACAAATATCCATGAGGGTAACAGACAACGCCTCCTCACTACAGGCAGAGGCAGTTGCTATCATGGGAGCACTGAATCACGCATCCGTGAGGGAAGGACACGTGGTCATACATACAGACTCCAAAGGAGCCATCGACTGTCTTCCAAACAGCGCTCACCCACTGAAAAAATATCCCTTTTTTCCTTTTTAAGGATTTTTTAGATTATTCCCCCCCCATTCCTATTTATTCCGCCCTCCGCCCAATTAT
>NC_051422.1:25547248-25554748 GCF_015228065.2 Penaeus monodon
ATCCTTCATATATCTTCTCTATATACTATCTGTGTTTTTTGGTGTGTGTGTGTGGGTGTAGGTGTTGGTGTGTGTGTGTGTGTTGGTGTGTGTGTGTATGTACTTTACCTGAATACATATATATCATCTACTATTATCTCTATATATATATCTCTCCTATGTATCTATACATAATATATCTCTATATCTCTATCTCTATCTATCGCTATATACACCTACCTCTCATCGCTCTATCTATATCTATATCTCTATCTCTATATATATTTCTCTCTCTCTATCTCTCTCTCTACATCATACTCCCCCTAACTATCATCATCTCTATATTCTAATCTATTACACATATCTGCTATATCTCTATCGCTATATTCATATATCTCTATAACTATCTGTATTATGTTATCTAAATCTCTTTATCTCTATATATGATATATATATATATATATATATATTATATAATATAATATAATATCTATATCATCATCTCATCATCAGCCTGGGTCAGTTCCACTGCAGGACGTAGGCCTCTCCCAACTTTCCCTTTGCCCTGTCTTTTGTTTTTTGTTTCCAGTCTCGGCCCCCCAAATTTCGTTATTTCCGTCGCGCCATCTGTCATTGGTCTGGCCCCTTGGGGTCCCCCCCCCCCCCCCCCCCCCCCCTCTTTATATTATCTATAACCCATCTGTTACATTCTTTGGTCCATCTGTTACCTGTCTCCGAATGTATTGAACCTGCCCTTGCCACTTTTTCTTTTGATGCTTGCAAGTATATCTTTTATTTTTGTCCCATCCAGCATCATTCTTTCCATCCCTCTTCTGGGCACTTTATTAGTTTCCTCTCCATAATTTGGTTGTGTCCATGGTGTTCTTAAAAATTCCCCCCATAAGGTCATAACTGGTAGAACACATTGGTTAACGACTTTCTTTTTAAAACATAATGGCAAGAACCTCTTAGTATGCTACTGTGTCTGCCAAGGCGCTCCAGCCTAGACCGATTGCGTCGCACTTTAAATTTCCTCTTCACTAGATGTGTTTGTCCGTACGAGTTATCCTTGGTATATATACATGTCCACTACCTCTATCACTTGATTCGCCTGTACTTTATATGTTCGAATGAACTCTACTGTTGAACATGATCTTATCTTTTTCTTGTTCATACCGATTCCGATTTTCAGACTTTCTCTATTTTTAGAATCATTTATTAGTGCTGCATTTCATTTGCGATTCACTGAAGAAACAATATATCCTGCAAAATTTATATTGTTTAGATATTCAGTCTCCTATCTTGATACCCTTGTCCATTCCACTCTAGCTTTTGAAATTTCCTCGAACAGAAGCTGTAACCAGTTTTGTGAGAATTGTACTCGCCTGTCTAACACCTTTTTAAATTGGTTTGTTGTCGGTTTCGAGTGAGGCTTGATGGTTGCTGTCCCATGCTTTGTGTATATCTTCCAGTATTTTAACAATATACCTCCTCTACTCCCTGTTTTCGGATAGCTTCTGTACTAGCTGGGGTCTCTCAGAGTCAAATGCCTTTTCGTAATCGCTTAATGCATACCCAGTGGATTTCCAAAATTCGTTTATTTTTTCTGGGAAAGTTGGTGAGCGTGTGAATGTTTCTGTTTGTTGAGAATCCACTGCGAAAGCCTCTTGTTTTGCTCTAGCTGTTAGAAATCAGATGGTCAGAGATGCAGTTGTGAATGATTTTTGTGAATAATGTGTAATAGCTGAAAGGAGGCTTATTGGTGGTAGTCTTTTAGATTCCTTTCTGTACCCCTTTTTTATGTATCAAAATATTTTGTTGCATTTTTCCAGTCTTTCGGATTTTCCCCGTTTGGATAGGCAGGTTGGTTAAAAAGATTGGCTAGTTTCACTGGTTCAATTTCTCCTGCATCTATTATAAGGCTATACGAATTCCATCTTTCCCCCCCGGTTTTTCCCTCCTCTTCATGCCTTTAAGCGCTCTTTTATTTCTTCCTGTTGTGAATGTTAGGTACGTCTCTAGTTACCGCATTCGTCTATCCATTGCTGTTCATTTGAGTTGTATAGATCCCTGTAAAAAGTCCCTCACACTATTCTTTATGATTTCATCTTATTGTATGTTACTTCTCCATCTGGTTTCCTTTCTCGTATAGCAATTGATTTCTCCTAACGAGTCTCCTATTTAACTTTTTCATGCTAGTGACGTGATATCACTGTTTTCATTTTTATTTGAGTATTCTTTTTATTTATAGTCTTTGCTATTCGGCTATTCTATCTTGTCCCTGTTGACGATATTTTCATGCCCCTAGCGTTTTGCATAAGCTCTTTAGTTTCTACCGAGAACTTGCTGGAGCTTTGTTTGACGTTCTACCGCCTACTTCTAGTGGCAGATTCCTTTCTTATCATTGAACTGTTTGTTGATTTTGGTCCATGTTTAGATCTTCGTCCGTGAGAAAGTGAATATCTGTTTTGATGTTAAATTCTGACGCTCTGGTCTTCAAGTTTGCTAATGTTTGTGCTGGGGTTTTCGTATGAGTTTACCTCCGTTCCTTCTGAGGTGTAATTTAATTTGGCCCTCTGACCTTCTATGGGCCTGCCAAACATTTACTTTTATTATACCTTTTTACTATATCGCGCCTATTTGAAATTATGAAGTTCAATTTCTTTTTGATGTAAGATTGGCGACTTCCAATTCCACTTCCGCTCCTAGTCTTTTTTCGAAGAATGTATTCATGGTTTTGGTGATCGAGCCTCCGCCAAAATCAACTAGCATTTATCCCCTCTCAGTCCTAGTAACCTATTCCGTGATTCCCTATTGCGTGTTTCTCCTACTGTCTTTTACCTATTTTTGCATCAAAATCTCCCATATTATTGTGAAATGGTTTTTTACTTCTCGCTGCTAAATGAACCTCTTCATAGAAGCTCTCTATTTCTTCCATCACTGTGGCTCCAGGTTGGAGCATAGACTTTAACAATCTTTAAGTTTGTACCTATTTGTTTTAAGTTTTATTGTTACTGAAGCCACTCTTTTCGCTTATACTAGAATTCCCGATATTCTTTCTACACGTTTGTGAACTAAAACCCACCCCTAATTCCTGCTTGCTACCGGGGGTTACCTCTCCAATAGAGCCAATGTCCTCATTTAGTTCTTCTGTTCTCGCCTCGTCTTCTACCTCACAGAGTCCTAACAATATCCCATATGATGAACGAAAAAGTTCCTCAAGTAATGCTAGTAAGTCGATTCAGTTCTCATTGTCCTTATATTATATGTGCAAAGGTTCATCAACGTGGGGCGGCCTTTGTTGTCCGGGATTCTTACACCCTATTGCGCTGGAACAGTCCTTCATCGCGCCGTAACCAGGGCTCCTTCGCCCTCCGGGGAATGAGGTCCGTGCTCTGTTTGTGCGTCATGGTTTTTTGATATGAGATGTATACACCAGTTACCTCCACCTACTGGCTAGGTGTGTCTTGGTGGAATGCCACTGATAAGCCTCCAAAAGGCAAGGGGGGTTGGCTCTGTCGTAGCGTGTAATTATCTGTCGCCACGCCGGCCTGCTCACTAAACCAGGGTATACTCCCGTGAGCAATGGGCTTAACTATCAGAAGTGGGTATATGTGATTGTATTCTCATACACTGTTGTTTTGGATGTGCCTGTATGCCCATTGCAGAACCCAGGTGTTCACCTGCAAAGGCCACGCTTGTGAATTTCTTGCAACATGCCCGCGCAAGCATACACCTTTACATATGCTCCACTTGTAATGTGATATGCATACACACTCTTACATTTACGTAACTACATACGAGCAACTCGTGTACCCTGTATAAACGGAGCATGCGCACATCACATGCGCATACTCACCCCCATGTATGCGATCACACCCTGCGCATACATCCTGTGCATCTGCTTATTACTGTATATATACACCACACAATAGCATACGTCATGATGTCTGACGCACACGTATATGCGCTCATACGTTTGCACATCTCTGCATACTCATATACATGCAACGCATACATATACTATACACGTATACACTATACATTACCAAAATGCATATATATATGTATATGAAAAAAAAAAAAAAAAAAAAAAAACAATATTATATATTATATATCTTATACTATATCTATATATCTATATATATAACACACACACACACACACACACAGTCACACACACACACACACAGCACCCACACACACACACACACCCACACCCACAACATACTCGTATATATACCTCGTATATATATTACATATAGGACGTATATATATATATATTAAAAAACAATAAAAATAAATACACACCATTGTATATGGGGTGGGTTTTTTTTTTTTTTTGGGCGTATATGTGTACACACCACACATACACACACACCCACACACACACACACACACACTACACACACACACCCACCTCACACACACAACACACAAACAACACACACATACACACACATATGTTTAATGTGTGTGCGCGTGTACATTGATATATACATTATACATATGTATATATTGGTTTTCTAATTTCGTGTGTGTCTGTGTGTGTGTGTGTGTGTGTGTGTGTGTGTGTGTGTTGTTGTGTGTGTGTGTGTGTGTGTTTGGTGTGTAGTGATAGTCTACTGCAGACTTGAAACGACGGATATATCATATATATATATATAT
Organism: Penaeus monodon; assembly: GCF_015228065.2. NCBI lineage: Eukaryota > Metazoa > Arthropoda > Malacostraca > Decapoda > Penaeidae > Penaeus > Penaeus monodon. The sequence continues at coordinate 25,551,896 of NC_051422.1, forward strand.
ATATATAGTATATATATATATATAAAAAATATATATATATATATAGAGATAGTTATTATATTTATATTATATATATATAAGACATAGGTATAAACACACACACACAAAGCACACACACACAGCACACCATATAGTGTATAGATATATATATATATATATATATATATATATATATATATATATATATATCTGATATATAATAGACATATAAGATTATATATATATATATATATATTATATATATATTATATTATTATATAGGCAAAGGAAAACTGCCTTTATGCTGTACTTAAATAGAACATGGCAATTAATATAAAGGGTACAAAAACACGTGAAGTTTTTATTAATGCAAAAGAAAAAATGCACTCAGTTTTCTTGTCCTGTCTGCCAACATACTACATTTCCCACATTATCCCAATTGATACAACAAGAAATGTGAGTGACAATTCGTATCTGCATACTTGCTCTTCTAAAACAAATGTTCGTCTGTCTGTTCGCCTGCAAATGAATGGAACAATAAAGTTGCGAGAATGACTTCGAACATTCAAATAAAACCGTACTTGAGCTCAATCTGACCAACATGACCTCTTTCTGATCTCGCTTTTGATTAGATGTAGTATTTGTTAGTAACTTATATAATCCATGTATACATATATGTATTTCACTAAATTGTGTTTTGAACACAGAGAAACGTAGTCAAAAGGAAGATTTAAGTCAGATTTACCTTTTTCCCAAACCTCTGATGTCTAATCGTTTCTTCATGGTTACAGTTAGTCTAGGCACCTTTGTTGCTCTGTAAAAGAGCAGACTGTACGTAGAGGGTTTTACACTCGATGCCATAGTTCTACCATTCATTAGCCAGATGCTTTGATTGACTTGAGCAATTGATTTAGAGACGTTTCTTGGGAGATAAACTTCAACAGCAGAAAACCCCGGCGACTCAGATACTTTCTCCATCCAGGGTGCTTCAGTAGGCAGCTTGATCCGATTTGCACGGTAGAAGGAAAGGTAGCAGTGGTTAGCGGGGGATTATATAATATATATATATATTATATATTATATATTAATATTATATAATATATATATATATTATAATATATTATACATATTATATAAAATATATATTAATTATTAAATATTTAAAATTATTTATATATAATATATTTTTTATATATTTATATTTTATATAAAATATATATATTTATATATATATATATTATTTATTATATATTAAAAAAGTCAAAACCGGGCGTGAGGGGGAGGTCACCGCCGTGGCACAGGTTTTAAAGCCCGCCGAGCGTGGTTGATTGGGAAGGGCTCCAATAAGTGTGAGAGCCAAAAACCCTCAAAAATAACGAATTGAGAGGGGGCCTTTCCTGAGTGGAATAAATGGCGGTTGAGAAAAAAATCGTTAACATTTATAATACCTTAATTAAAACACACGAAACACACAAAAGAATTTTAAAATTATTATATATAAAATATATAATATATATAATATATATATATAAAATTTTATATGAACTATATGTATATAAAAATTTTATATATATATATAAAATTAATATTATATTATTATATATATATATATATATTAAAATATAAGTTATATTATATTATTTAATATTTTTAATTATATAATATAATATATATATTTTATATAATATTTATATTATGTGTGTGGTGTGTGTGTGGTGTTGTGTGTGTGTGTGGGGGTTTGTGTGTGTTGGGTGTTTTGGGGGTTTTTGTGTGAAAATTTATGAATAATAATAATATTATTATATATATATTTTATATATTATATTTATTTTTTTATATTTTATTATATATATATGTGGTTTGTGTGTGTTGTGGGTTATGTGTGTGTGTGGTGGTGTGTGGTGTGTGTGTGTGTAAAAATATTGAAAAATATTATAAATTTATATTTTAATATATTTTTATATATAATATATAATATAAAATATTTACATATATATATTGTGTTTTGTGTTTTGTGTGTGTGTGTGTGTGTGTGTGTGTGTTTTGTGTTTTGTGTGTGTGCGTGGGTAGTATGTATGTATTAAAATATATATATGCATATTACAATTGTATTATGTAATATACATTATAAATATGACATGTAGGTATAATACATGGTTACGTATATATAATAATATATAAAATATATAATATATATATATTTTAAATATTTTTAAAATTTATTATATATATTATTATATTTTAAATTATAATATATTATAATATTATATATTTAAAAAATATGAAAAAACAAAAAAAACACAGACAGAAAAAAGACAGCACAACACCACACACACCCACACACAAAAACCCCCCACAAAACACACACACACACACACACACACACACACACACACACAAGTGACCCCAAAAATGTAGTAGCATGATGAATGTATGACCAAACATGAATGGTATACCCCATATACTTTTAAGTAGATTAAAATATTGCAAAGGAAATAAAAGGGGAATTAAAATATTTTCACGAAAAATATTTCCACTGCAGCATACATATCTGAAAAACATTCACAAAAACCCACCCCAAAAAATAATTACTCCAAATTTGGGAAAAGGGGTTTCAATTGGGAAGGGGCCCTCCGTGCCAACGTTTTTGCTGTGCAGTGTCAATAGATTAGTTATGTCGTGGGTTTTGATGGCTAGAGGCATCCACTTCGTAAACCATTTTTTCTCTCTTTACGTGCAATGTATACACACACACACACACACACACACACACACACACACACACACACACACACACACACACACAACACAACATATATATATATAATATATATATATATATATATATATATATATATATATATATATATTATA
>NC_051422.1:25577025-25592025 GCF_015228065.2 Penaeus monodon
CGCACGCACGCACGCACGCACGCACGCACGCACGCACGCACGCACGCACGCACACACACACACACACACACACACACACACACACACACACACACACACACACACGCTGCTACTAGATGGTGCAGCTTGAGAAGCACTTGCTAACTTCTCAGCGAATTGGCAGATTTCTATTTGATTTAGTTGACATGCATAGATGTTTGAAATATGAGGTGTTTTCTGTATTCAAGATATATATATTGTTAATTGTTGTGTTCAAATAAAGGGAGAATACCGCCTTACCTCCTGAGGCGTTGCCATTTCGATAAACAATTCCAAAAAGTTGCATTTGAAAAACATCCCCCTACAAAGCCAGCGATAATTAATACTGCATGTTTTGCAACCACTCACTTGAAAAAAAAAAAAAAAAAAAAAAAAAAAAAGAAATATCAAATGCTTATTTCGTTTCTAAAAATAGATATTAAAATACTTATTGGCTATTTATATTCTACCAATCCCTCTCTTTGTTACAAACAACCTAGGGTTTTCGCCTCATTCATAAAAATACTATTCACGCTATGTAGCCTCCGGGCTAGTACAGTGGTAACGTGTCAGCCTCTCATCCGAGGGGTCGGCGGTTCGCGCCCCGCCCAGGCGCGAGAAGTTGCAATTGTCGCCTGGAGGTTACTGCTGTGGCTGGGCATCACGGCGGGTAAGGACTAGGCTTAGCCGAGTCAGCACCAGCTGACACGTGAGCGAGTCGGCATTAGTCGACACAGGCCGGGCTCCCCTCATGGCACAGCCCGGGTGAGGCTAAGCTTCGCATATCGGACTTATCTTTATCACGCTATGTTTACATCGAGGTGGTTGCCAGATGTACAAGAGTGGGACCCCGCATGTGTACTGAAATATAATTCCGCAAATGTACATTACACGCACGCGCAGACACACACACACACACACACACACACACACACACACACACACACACACACACACACACGCATGCATGCACGCACGCACGCACGCACGCACGCACGCGCGCACGCACGCGCGCTCAGATACGTAATGCATCATACATAATTTATTCCATAATTCTAAACATTAGAGTTCCCGAGTTCCTGAGACCCATAGTGATACATGGACAAAGAACAAATGGGTGGGGAAACTATGATAACCTTTAACTATGACAAACTGATAACGAAAAATGATAGTTCGAAACCTCAACGCCACATACGTAGTTCCAACTAAACCTAGCTTAGATTTAACACAAACATTAACTGGCGATACCTCAGATGAAAGCCGAAAGTCACTCACGAGAATGATACAGCTTCCTTTATAATCGAAAAAGTATGCTACTTTCCCATTAAGCTTAGCAGGTATGAAAGGGGCCCCAATCTTGCATTCGATATACCAAGACAAGCAACACGAAATCAAGATGACGCAACTGCACCAGAGGCTCCTTCTCAGTTCATTTTTGTGATAAATTTAAGAGTACATGGTTCCTGATCCGGGAACCATGTACATTCATTAAAAGCATGGTCCTGCATGTTACAGTAAGGGCAGAACGGCCTAGCAGACCAGCCAAACGGACAATGCATCCTCAAAAACCGCTGCCCAGGTTTCAGTGCCCAGTGTGGAAGCGGTTTATTACGGGCAGCTAGCAGGGGTAGAGGTGCTACAAAGTAATGCACTCCAGAGGGAGGCTTTGGATACACACGGGGGGGGGGGGGGTGCTCCAAGCGATGATACGCGGATGAGGCACACTGACTTCCAGCGCCTTAGACAGCTATATGTATATATATATTTTTTTATCCTTTCCCTTGTTTTTCCCTGATATTACCACATTTGTAACCACTTGTACATTATCACCTTTATCTGACATACTAATTGCAAGAACTTCAGGAAGCTTATAGAATGAAGCACTGTCAACTGTCCCTTTCATAAAATGTTCCAAAATTGCCGTGTAACGCATTTTTTCAGACATGCCAACATGTCTGATCCCGGGATAGACTGCAACCACTGCATTAGCTTCACACGAAATTTATGAAAGATCATTCTAAGAAAATGAAGTAGTTTTAGTCTCTAATAACTCTACCAATCGCAAATGATGATTCTCAGTCTGCCTTGAAAATGTTGAAGTGAAAATACTTTTTAACATTCATGCAATTTCTGATCTTCTGAAAAGGATTAAATGAACGTAACACTTCAGACACTCTTGGAATTTCACAGTTGAGCCACAACGAGATATAATGACGTTTGTGTTAAGTAAAAACGAAAATATATCCAATGGTATATGGCAACATAATAACATACGGGTTATCCAAGGTTAAATGAAGCTTCCAAGCTGCATATAAATGGGATACATTCCAGAACATCATCAAAGAAAGGTTGACCAAATGTGCACCAAGATCACCTCCAGTTCGCCAAGCAATATGTGAATTATTAGTGAAGAGTGTGTTATTGTATAATAAAGACTAGAAACGATCTTTATAATTGTCATATAGATATATCTGTTGATATGATATTGCCCCTTGCATCATATTTCATGTTCTACTCATTTACTTCTCAGATATGACTGACGAAATATCTATGAAACGGGGAAGGGTGGCCACGTGACCTGTTATATCATCATCATCATCATCAAGCGGCTAACGCCGACGGGGTCGCATGGCCGCATCCATCCATCCATCCACTTCCAGCCACGAGGGTCCCTCATGGCGAGTCTCCAGGCAGGCCCTCAGCCCATCTCTAATTCATCGCGACAGGTCTCATCGAGCTGCCTAAGCCATGACCTCCTAGGTTATCCCATGGGCCTCCTCCACTCAGGATTGTCTTGCAAAGAGACAACTTGATGGGCAGGGTCATCCAGAGATTATGCAAGTAACAGGTCCCATGCCAGTCTCATAGTGCAGCTATCGGTTTATCCCAAGATCCAAGAGACAAAAGGCATCAATACTCCAAGGCACTGTATAGCATCCAGCTTTTACTTCCATAGAGCAAAACTGGCAGTATCAAGGCCTTGAAGACACATAGCTAGTTCCTTCTGCATAAGTACTGACATCTCCAAATGCTCTTGTTGATTTAGTTCATGGCTCCTGATGCCAGAACAATCCGTCTTCTGACTTCTTTGAATGACAGCCCAGAGATATGGACTACACTACCAAGGTATGCAAAGCTCTCTGTGACTTCAACGTCTTCACCACAAGCATGCATCGACTGAACGGGTTCCCCTAACAGGCTCCCAAAATCCTGAATTTTGGTCTTGGTCCAGGAGACCTCTAGGCCCAAGGGCTTCACCTCATTGTTAAATGCATCAAGTGCTGCCACCATTGATTCCAGGGACTCAGATAGGATAGCAACATCATTGGCAAAGTCAAGGTCTGAGACCTTGATATTGCCAAGCCAACAATCTGTGTTGGAGTTCCCCTGAGTCTCAGAACCTCCCATAGCTATTCTCGATGCACCAAGTCAAACGCCTTCTTGAAGTCAACGTAGGCTGCAAGTAATCCATGACCGAACTCATGACGGCGTTCACAATTACTTGAAGCACTAGGATATGGTCTATTGTGGACTTGCTAGGAGTGAATCCAGACAGCTCCAGTCTCTGGTGCCTTAGTAGGTGGTCGCAGACTCGTTTCAGAAGAATGTTGGCGAAAACTTTGCCTGGTAGGCTGAGCAGTGTAATGGCACAGTATTTGCTATAGTCCCAATGATCCCCTTTCCCCTTCCAGAGAGGGATGATCACACCCCTCAACAGGTCAGAGGCAATGGTACCAGATTGCCAGATGGCAGTCAAGACTGCATGCAAACCCCGTGCCATAGGTCCACCCTTAGCCTTTAGCAGACTTGTATCCAAACTAACTGTTGGAGGGTCGACCTGGTACAACGGATCAAAATACTAAGCCCAACGTTCACAAACCCCAACATGATATGAGATGGTCCATCCACTGAGTGGACTGCAGTCATCTACAAGGAGTTCAGCTTTCTCAAGGCTTGGTAGGCAGGGCGAAGGTCATTTATCAAGAAATGGCCTTCAACTTCCTCAGCAAGATTCTTAATGAACTGTTCCTTCTCCCTTCTCAGCAGTGTCCAAGCCCTACATCCTGACTGCCATTCAGCGGAGCCATGCGAAATGCTTCAGTGGCCTCCAGTGTCTCTAGGGATACGAAATTCAGCCTTGCTCTTGGGCGTATGCCAATGGACTGTGTGTTTCGTGCTTGAAGGACTCCCACAGAGCGACTGGGTCCATCAGGTTTTCAAGTTCTATGAATCAATCAGAGACTGCCGTGGTGAACCCACTGTCACACTCCCCCTCCCTCAGTCTGTCTAAGTGAAGCACCCTTGAGTAGCTACTGGAGGGACAGGGAGTTTTGAAGTGGACCTGTAGGGTAGCCACTACCAGCCTATGGTTAGTGCCACAGAACTTGGCACTCCGGTAAACCATGCAACTCTGGAAGATCCTGTATTGTGTGTTAAGAAGAAGGTGGTCGATCTCCTTGGCCACTCTACCTGTATCACTATACAGTGTCCAGCGATGCAGGTTGGAGCGCTGATGCCAGGAGCCAGAAATCCTCATTTTCTGGGACCTAGCAAAGTCCAGGAGAAGGAGGCTGTTCTCGCTGCTGGGATCAGCTCCCAAGCCATGGGAGCCGACAGACATCTCATAACCAGCTCAATCACAGCTGGATACCGCATTGAAGTCGCCCAGAACAATGCAAATAAATCGCTGGGGGGCAATTTTCTGCCACGGATATGCGTAGAACGCATCTTTCACATCACCTTTGCAAACATTAGTAGAAGCATACACAGCTATAAGAGACATGAAGCCAAAAGCATGCTTCAGTCTCATTACCATAATACGCTCATCAACCGGTGTTTCCTCAACTACTGAGGTTTGAAGTTGGCTAGAGATGGCTACAACTACTCCCTAGGTGATGACCGTCGCAGCGGCCCGACCAGAAGTTGGTGTACCCACCCATACTGATCGTGCCAGGTCTTCTCACCTCCGAGAGGGCAGCCATTTCAACCCGGAGAGCTCACCTGAGGTTAAGCCTCAGGCGGTCGCTCCAGGTGAACGCCACCTCTGCCACCCACGCATCCAGCAAGTGTACCGATATATAATTCCACAAAACACACACACACACATAAATGTATATGTATATATATATAATATATAATATATAATGTATATATACATACATATATATGTATACATACATATATATATATATATATATATATATATATATATATATATATATATATATATATATATATATATATATATTATATATATATATATAATACATATTTACACATACATATATTTACATATACATATATATGTATATAATACATATGCATATACATATACATCTTACCCAAGGTTGTGCCAATGTTACCGGAGTTTGGTATTCAGATTTACTTCTATACTGGCAAGAAAAGTTGACGTAAACATGTAAATATCTCTGTCTCAGCAATAAGATTGTCTCAGTCATAAGAGAAGAGAAGGCAACAAGAAATCCAAAACTCTACGCTTTTAAATTTCGCATCACTTGACATAGAAACCCCTTTAGTACTGCGACCTTTTGCCCTCTCGATTCTTCCAGAGAGTAATATAGATTTAAGCTACGTGGATAAGTGTGTTCAAAGTGCCACTTTCAATTTTCACAAAGAGAATTATTATAGTATAGGAAACCAAACAACAGCGACAGTTACACACACACACAAATATGTGTGTGTGTGTGTGTGTATATATATATATATATATATATATATATATATATATATATATATATATATATATATATATAGATAGATAGATAGATAGATAGATAGATAGATAGATACACACACACACACACACACACACACACACACACACACACACACATATATATATATATATATATATATATATATATATATATATATATATATATATATATATATATATATATATATATATATATATATATGTCACGAGAAGGGTAACGTGTCAAGCAAGTTGTTAATTACTTAGGTTTTGTTAGGATTAGAAACTTCACTACAGTACTGTCATATTGTCATATATATAGACATATATGTATAATATAGTATAGCACACACACAAATCTGTGTATTTATTTACCTGTCTATCTATCTATAAATATTTATACATAAACATATGTATACATACACATATGTAAATATATATGGAATGGACCATGTGTGGTTTGGAGGAAAGCCAGCTGTTGGGGACAGAGGTGTAAAGTATGCTATGTATTGTTTACAGTACACACACACACACACACACACACACACACACACACACACACACACATATATATATATATATATATATATATATATATATATATATATATAGAGAGAGAGAGAGAGAGAGAGAGAGAGAGAGAGAGAGAGAGAGAGAGAGAAAGAGAGAGTGAGAGAGAGAGAGAGAGAGAGAGAGAGAGAGAGAGAGAGAGAGAGAGAGAGAGAGAGAGACAGAGAGAGGGTGGCATTAGTGCAGGAGAATGAAAGGTGTCCTACCTGGTTGGGTTTATTATTAAAGCTAGATGAGAGACCCCCGAGAGAACCCTCGTGTCCCCGGGGTCGAGGACGGGGAGGTGGAACTGGATCCTGTTTGGCTGGGTCTGTATGCTTTTTTTCACTAACTCTCTGATGAAACATCTCCTTTTATGTGGCGGTTCCCCCGCAGAAGTGTCAAAACAGAAAGCAGATCGGGCACCTGGAAAAGAGGTGTGAAACAAACACTTGACACACTGCAGTAGCCACAGAGATATATATCATGTTCGACATCTACAGATGGTTCCTGGTGATCTGATTGTCGTTAGGGTCGTCGTGTGCCAGAGTAGCGAGTGTGGCGGAAGTTTCACACTGAGGTGCAACATTCAGTAGCAAGGAGGGTCAAATCGTAATCAGAGGCTGAAATGTAAATATACCAACCCAGAAAGAGTGCTATGGAGGAGGAAAATAATATGTTTGTCAATCACCTTACTAAGATGCCAGAAGAATGAGAATGCAATAATAACAATTTTTCACGAGAAGGATAACTTGCCAAGTAAGGTGTTAATTACTTAGGTTTTGTTAGGATTAGAAACTTCACTACAGTACTGTCATATTGTAGAAATAAAATATTTAGACAATAATTTCATACCTTTGGGTTAAATAGGCAACTCTATAGTATATAGTACATATGCTTCACTTGCGGTGGTAACTAATATGTAAGCCTATATAAAGCATGGTGTCTGCAGTGTATGGCCATTATTTGCAACAGGAGTGACTACCATCAAATAGTTATATGTTACATATTCACAAAACCTTAAAACTAAACAATTATTGAGGACAAGTGTGTGTGTGTGTGTGTGTGTGTGTGGAGAGAGAGAGAGAGAGAGAGAGAGAGAGAGAGAGAGAGAGAGAGAGAGAGAGATCGAGAAAGAGAGAGAGAGAGTGTGACATCTATAAATAATGAAATCTACCTGAGCCGGGGTGACACCCATTAATCAAGGAGTTTGGCTAGGCAGCTGCTGACCTCCTGGGTCATGACCTCACCTTCGGCGATAACGAGAAACGCCTGGAGGGGGTAGCCGAGGGCAACAGCTGTGCCCCCACGCCCTAGGCTGGAAGTGACCCAGAAATACCCAAAGGAATCAGTCCGAGTCCGTTCCTTGAACCGCGAACACCTTCCCTCCAATCCGTAGGAGCTGACGCCGCCTCCGCCACGTCTACCGCGACAAGATCCCTTTTAATCTACGTGTCTGTTCCCTCAATAAAGCTGAGAAACAGATACTGAGTTTTCCTCTGGACCTGCCAGATAATATAGTGGTATTCTAGTATCATTCAAATTAGAGACCATTATAGCTGGTGTTCAGGGTGGTAGAACTCACGTTCCTGCCTCCGCTCGAAATCGTCGTCAGCAGCCTACAGGACTACGTAAGTACACAAGGGTCATTTTCCTTTTTCCGTGTCCCCCATTTGTGTGCTACGAGCCAATCATTTTCTTAAGTGTACAAGTGCTTAGGTCCGTAGGGAATAGGGAAGGTCGTGTTTTGCGCGTATACGGGAATTACTGAGAGTATTTTTCCTTTTCATCTGATAACAGTCACAATATTTTAAAAAACTGAGGAATTTTTTTGAAGTGCTGTTAAAAATTCATTTCTCTTTTTCTACATTCTCTGATGAGCTCTCCTCCTTCGGAAAATACTCGTGCGAAAAAGTCGATTGTCGTAAGGGCTCTGCAGACTTCGCTAGGTTTCTCCCCTAAGGACTCTGACTCTTCTCTTACTTCTTCTCGCTCATCTTCTCCTACACCATCTACTTCTGAATTAGTCTCCCCTCCTTCTCTCGCAACACAAACAGAAACCATTCTCTCTCCAACTCCACCCCCCCTCTCTGACCTCACCCTTGTTACGGCTGCGGCAAACATGAATCCCGGCATGGTTCCCACGATGTACAATGTTGCTTCAAAATTCTCGGGTTCAAACGTCTCTGTTGACCAATTCTTTGCGGATGTGGAAGACACAGTAATCCATTCAGGGGTTAGACGGGAGTCCGAGCATTTTGCTACATCGTGCCTCGTGGCGGCCAGAATGCGACTCAACCACGAAATTCCGAGAGTGGCTGAGGCGCTAGATTCTTTTAATCATTTGCCGGAAGAACAAAAGTCGTATGGAATGTTGAAGAGTATTTTCACTTCAACATTTTCGAGGCAGACGGAGAATCACCATCTACGACTCGTAGAATTATTAGAATCAAAACCCACTTCCTTTTCTAAGGATGATCTTTCATCTTATCTAAATAAATTTCGCGTAAAGCTTATGCAGTGGGCAGTCTATCCCGGGATCAGACGCGTCGGTGTGTCTGAAGCAGTGTGTTACTCAGAGCACATCGCACGCGGCAGTTCTTGAACATTTTGCTAAAGCGTGGTTAGTGTCTTCAATCTCTCCAGCTGTGCGCAAACGAGTTTGGGATAAAGTCGACAGTGCTTCATTCGATAAGCTTCCTGAAGTCCTCGCGAATGAGATGTCAGACAAGGGTGGAAATGTGCAGGTGGTTGCAAATGTGGTTAGAACAGGGAAAAACAAGGGTAATAATGCCAAATATAACAGTTGGGGGCGGAATGAACCGCGGCGTGAACCGCCAGTGCGGACGAAGGCAGGAAATAGACGTGCCTCGCCCGCGCCCGCGTACCGCTGCGCTGAGCAATCCCCCCCTCCCCCACCCTCGCGTGCGTATCCGGAGCCTCCCTCTGGAGCGCAGTACTTTGTCGCGCCTTCTCCCTCGGTGACTGCTCGCAAAAACCCACGACCACATGTGGCTAACTGGGCGCCGAAACCTGGGCAGTGTCGTAGATGTTTAAGGATGCATCGTCCGTCTAAGTGCTCTGCTAAGCAGTTCTGTCCGTACTGCAACAAGCAGGGTCACGCGTTTAATGAGTGCACGTGGTTTCCGGACCAGGTGGCGATCACCCTTAAATTCATCGCGAGAATGAACAGGACGGTGCTTATAGTAAGCGGGTGGTTCATTTTTTAGAGGAAAGACATGGCAGGGTTCGAACCGGGAGAAGAAGTGCATTGGTCTCCGGTGTAGTTACGTCGTCTTCTCGGTCTCGTGTCGTTAGTGCTGGTATACCGAACACAGGAACGGGCCCCCCTCTCTTACCTGCTAACTTAATGGGAAAGTCGCATACTCCTTCATTGATACAGGAAGTTGCGTCAGTCTCGTGAGTGAACGGGTGTTAGAGGAGTTTCAGCTCTCGTCGGAGGTATCGCCAGCCAAGGTTTGTGTTAGAGGTGTGACTGGATCTAAGCTAGGTGTAGCTGGAACTACGTATGTAAGATTGAGGTTTGGAAATATAATTTTTCCTCATCAGTTCGTCGTAGTGAAGGGTTACCATAGTTTCCCCGGCCATTTGCTCCTTGGCCATGATTTTCTATATCGTTCTGGTATGGTTCTGCGACCGCAGCAGAATGAGGTGGAAATTCAAGGTGATTTTTATAAGCTAATTGAGCCGAGTTCCATCTGGAAACACCCAGACCCTTTCACCCTAGCATGCTTGGTTCCGCATCTACCACAAACAGCGACACGTCTCGGTTGTGTCATTCATCATACACGACCACACGCACGGACACATCACTCTCCTCTCCTACTCGTCCTCCCTTGACCCCTCCCCCTACCTACCCTGTCTCTTCTCCGCAATTACCTCCTCCCCCTATCTCTCCTCCACAACCGATTCTATCTCCCTCACGTTCCATGACTTCTACGAGTCCTTCTAGGTCTCACTCTATTCATCATGGAATTGTTTCCCCTCAGCATGCTACAGATACCTCACGCACACATCACGCGGCCACATCTCACACATCATCCCGCTCATCAAAGCATCGAATGTGGGTTGACAATGATGGTTTGGCGCACTTAGTGGCGCGGGAGTCTGTAGTAATTCCGCCTTTCCATGACGTTCTGGTTAATGTAACGGCTTCGGTTGGTAAATATGGCACATGCTTGGTCCTCCCTGAGAATTGTCGAGTAAAGGGGACATGTTTCTTCCCTCTCTGTATACCTTGCGGGAGGGGAGTGCGCAAGTCCATGTGATGAACTTAACACCTGCCCCTTTGTCTATTAATAGTGGTGTCAGATTAATAGATTGTGAGGTCACGGATCTCCTGATAGCTGAGTTTGAACTGCCTGCGTCAGCTTTCTCTGGCGCTGTTTCTTCCACGTCCCACGATTCAGCTAACCCATTCTCTGCAGCATTAGCAAAAGCTATGCAGGGGCCATTCGCATTTAGCGAGGGTAAGGAGATACTAGGCAAGTTGTTAAATCAATACCCCGACATTTTACCGACCACGGACCGTCCGTTAGGCAGAAACGCACATGGTAGAACACTCTATTACTCTAGAGCCTGGATCTAAGCCTGTGTATATTCCGGCATACAAGATTCCGCACAGCAGGCGTCAGATTCTAGAGGAGGAAGTGCGCGGTATGCTGCAGCAAGGGCTGATTCAACCTTCGACTAGCCCGTGGTCAGCGCCGATGCTGCTGGTGCCGAAGCGTCAGCATGGTTTTCGTCCTGTTTGCGATTTTCGGCGCCTGAACAAGGTGACCGTTCCGTCACCTTTTCCTATTCCTAACCTTCGCCAGCTCTTGCAAGACATTGGTGGAAAGAGTAAGGTCTTCTCCTCCATTGACCTGGCGAAAGGTTTCCTTCAGGTCCCCCTGGCAGAGGACAGCCGCCCATACACTGCATTCTCGACGCATGTGGGTCACTTTGAGTTCCTGGTGTCACCTATGGGTCTCAGGAATTCACCTCTGACGTTTAGTCGTCTTATGGCTCTCGTCCTGCAGGGTTTAATTAATGATCAGGTGCTAGTCTATTTAGACGACATTTTGGTTTGTTCACCTTCGATCAGGGACCATGAAGCGCGGTTGCTTTGCAGTGTTTTTCAGCGACTTTCGGATGCGGGTTTAACAATTAATCCGGCTAAGTGTAAATTCTTCCAGTCGCGTTTAGATTTCCTCGGTCATTCTGTTAGTGCTGCAGGTATTGCCCCTAACGAGGCCAAGGTAAAAGCTGTCAGTATGTTCCCCATTCCCTCTGATGCAACACAGGTAAAGTCGTTCCTGGGGTTAGCAGGTTTTTATAGACCGTTCATTAAGGATTTTGGGAGGATCGCTGCACCGTTGACACACCTCCTCAAGAAAGATGTCCCCTGGCGCTGGGGCGAGGAGCAGGTCAACGCATTTTCAACATTACAACATTGTCTATCGCACGCTCCCGTTCTTGCATTTCCGAGGTTTGATCTCCCCTTCATTCTCCACACAGACGCGTCGAGTGTTGGGCTAGGAGCCGTTTTAATGCAGGAGCACGAAGGGAATCTGCGTCCTATCGGGTTTGCTAGTAGGGTTCTCACTAGTGCAGAGAAAAATTACTCGGTCACCGATAGGGAGATGTTGGCGATTGTATGGGCTCTTAAGTACTTCAGAGATATTATACTGGGGTGGGGGCACAGCTGTTGCCCTCGGCTACCCCCTCCAGGCGTTTCTCGTTATCGCCGAAGGTGAGGTCATGACCCAGGAGGTCAGCAGCTGCCTAGCCAAACTCCTTGATTAATGGGTGTCACCCCGGCTCAGGTAGATTCCACTATTTATAGATGTCACACTGCTCTCGCTGCACCGTTGACACACCTCCTCAAGAAAGATGTCCCCTGGCGCTGGGGCGAGGAGCAGGTCAACGCATTTTCAACATTACAACATTGTCTATCGCACGCTCCCGTTCTTGCATTTCCGAGGTTTGACCTCCCCTTCATTCTCCACACAGACGCGTCGAATGTTGGGCTAGGAGCCGTTTTAATGCAGGAGCACGAAGGGAATCTGCGTCCTATCGGGTTTGCTAGTAGGGTTCTCACTAGTGCAGAGAAAAATTACTCGGTCACCGATAGGGAAATGTTGGCGATTGTATGGGCTCTTAAGTACTTCAGAGATATTATACTGGGGTACAAGGTCATGGTTCACACAGACCACATGCCGCTCACGTCGCTTAATGGTAATGATCCGTATGGTCGTAGGGCACGTTACCAGGATATCCTGGGCGATTTCGATGTGACTTTTGTGTATATTCAGGGCCGCGCAAATGTCGCCGCTGACACGCTGTCACGTGCGCCAATCGAAAACTCGCAATCTTTGAAGCGGGACGACGCTGCTGATTTCCCCCTTCATTTAGCTTGCCTTCGTCAGCTGTTGTGAATAGTGCTTCACAGGTTCCTCCCTTGGAACCGCTGAACAAAGACGAGGTATATGCTGCCCAGCGTGCCGACAAAATTTACGGCCAGATCATTCGAGCCTTAGCCAAGGGCACGGCAGTCCCCAAGGTTAAGGGGTTGCCAGTTAAGGAATTTTTTCTTGACGACACGGGACTGTTATTTCGGAGATCCCAGCCGAAGCGAATTATGGGTCGCAGACGGATCGTCCGAGAAGTCCTGGTGGTGCCGGAAATTTTAGTGCCGCGTGTGTTGAAGTATGCTCATGAATACCGTGAGGCAGCACATTGTGGTGTTCATAAGGCAGTGCAGTTGACCCGTAACCGGTTTTATTTTCCGCGGTTAGTAACGAAGGTAGCTAATCACGTCAGGTCTTGCAAGACGTGCCCCTTGTACAAGGGTCACACAAGCGATCCCGCGCCTGCACTTAAGTTCGATATTCCGGATTTTCCCTGGCAGAAAGTGTCATGTGACACTTTGTCTGGTTTCACCACATCACGGTCTGGAAACAAACACATTCTAGTGTTTGTGGACAATTTTTCTCGCTACTGCGAGTTGGTGGCGGTTCCGTCAAAGGCTGCGGTGCACGTCACGAAAGCATTTCATGACGTAATTTGTTGCCGTCACGGCTGTCCACAATATTTGAGCTCGGATAACGGTACCGAGTTTGTAAATCAGGTGTTAGCCACTCTCACGCAGCAGCTACATGTGACGCAGGTGAACGTTTTGCCGTTCCGTCCACAGGCTAATGGCATTACGGAACGTTTAAATAGATCCATTCAAACCATTTTGCGTCAACTGGTGGACGACAGCAAGGACGATTGGGACGTTCTTCTCCCCACCGTCCAGTCGGCCATCAATTCTACCTATCACTCTTCCCTGGGCGATAGTCCGCACTTTCTTCTCACGGGACAGGACAAGCGGCTGCCTTACGAACTCCTGGAGATGAGGCCGCGTCCCCTCTATGCGGACAATTATGCTGAGTATTTGGTTTCTCGGCAGCAGCGAGCGTTTCAGCAAGCAAAGGCGTTCCTGACCAGGTCTCGTGACAGAATAATGAGTACCAGCATAAGATCGCTCGTGCGAAATCTATCGGGGCGGTTCCTTGGTATTTAAGAAAAATCATGCTCATACTACTATTCGGCCTAAGCTTAGTCCGTTATTTGTGGGTCCCTACAGAGTTGTGGCAGTAAAGAACAACAAGGCAGAGTGCAAGTCTGTCGCTGATGGCTCTGTGCAGTGGTTCCATTTTGACGTCCTGAAGCTGGCTGATCAGTATTATGAGTGTCAGGAATCATGATTGTCCTCTCATTAGTCATCCTTGCTTTGATACATCATTCTTTTCTCATTTACTTGCACTAGTCCTCGAGAGTTAGCGAGTTCATCAGGTATATGTGTTACTCCCGTAGGGTTTTGTTTCTATCTCTATACTTAGCTGCGATTGCATGCTATTACCTGCACCGCTCATTCTAGGACAGACCATTACACTTTCGTGTGCTTTTCTTCACCTTTACCTTCATCTCTTCAGACTCCATCTTGTGCTCGTGCTCTTGTTTCAGGTGGCCTGATCACCTCACTCTGTTCCTTCGAGGAGGTGAGAGATCAACTCTCGCCTTTCATGCTCAGTCTTTCGCAGGCGACACTGATCTATTTCTATCAATCAACGGCCGCCACAATTGCTTGCGAGGAGCTTCAGCCAGATAGGTTATTGCAGGGAACCTTTGTCCTACCTCATCACTGTGGGTTGCGTTCTCTGTCATTAAAAGTTCCGGCAATCAAATCCTTCGTCACGGATGTCACTGCAGATCCTATAGCGATTAGGCCGGCGCTCCTAACCTTGCCGACAATCAACGTCACAATCCCGGAGCTGCATCTACGGCACGTTAGTAAGGTTCAGGACGCGGACGTCGGGTTGATGTCAGACTTTCACATAAACTTCATCTATCCTGTTTATGTTACCTTGTAAGGCATGTTGCTCCTCTTATTAGTGTTTGGCGCGTGCTATGCGAAAGCGTATCGGATGCACAAGGAGGAGGATCGCATCGGCAGTAAGGCCATCGAGTGTGCTTCGAGAGAGAGAGAGAGAGAGAGAGAGAGAGAGAGAGAGAGAGAGAGAGAGAGAGAGAGAGTTTTTTTTTCTTAACAGCCATTCATTCCACTGCAGGAGATAGGCCTCTCTCAATTGAGGATTGAGAGGTTATTTGGCAGAATCTTCCTAATCAACCGCGGTTCGGCGCGTTAACATTTGTGCCACGGCCGAGAC
>NC_051422.1:25597025-25599525 GCF_015228065.2 Penaeus monodon
TATTCGGCCAAAGTGACAAAAGTTGACCGGTGCTTCATTAGCTTCGGGTGCTATTCCATGTTCGTGTGTTTTATTTACTATACTCTTTTATCGTTCATGTTTTATTCTCATTGTATGTTTTATCGTTTTGGTTTTATTGCGTACTTTTACGTTTCATCGTTTGTATTTTAATGTTTTAAGTTCCTTTTGTTTTGATGTTCATTTACAGTATTCGTTTTATTCGTGTCGTTTTTTGTTTGATTGTCTGTGTTTGTCTTCCTTTTATTTTGAAATAAACTGTTTTATGTATGTGTAGTTTTACCAACGCCCGAACATATGAGAAGTAACCCAGTGATTTGCAACTTCGCCCCAGTGATAGTTTTCCTTTGTTTTAATGAAGGTGATTACTTGCTTAATTGCGTATACGCACACGCCTCTCCTCGACTCACCTCACGCTTACCAACCTTTATATTCTTGCACCAAACACATACACTACATACACCCATACGTCAACTAAATGGCTGGTGGCAGTGACTCCTTTTTTACACATACTGGCGAGATATAATTGTATTAGCTTTTGCTACACCACCCGTCTCTCCCCCCTCTCCTTTTGGGCACATGTAGTGAACTGCAGATACAGTTATATCTCGGAAAGGAAATGTAAAAGTATGGGAACGTAAATGTTGTTGTGAAAGGAGGGATAGACAAAAAACGGTGCGAGGAAAGGAGCGATAGTATGCAAGTGTAGCGTGTGTGTGTGGTGTATGGTGTATGTGTATGGCTGGTATGCGTGAATTTTAGCCGAGGAGAGGCGTGTGCGGGGAAGACTCTCCAACACAATTAATAGATCTAGAAAATCAGAACTGTGGTTATTCACTTCACTTTTGCAAATTAATCCCTTTTCCTTTTACATGTTGATTGCCAGGGGAAATGACGAAATAAAACATTTATTAAAATAGTAAAACAAGCATAAACAATGGAAGCACTGAACTCAATAATAACAAAAAAATAAAAAAAAATAAAACACTAAAATAATAAATAAATAAAGGGACAGAAGAAATAACTCACAAATGTCTTTCACTACCTATGTTCTATCAATCTCCACAACCACTTATCTTTGACTAAGGAAGGTCCATTCCGGGAATTCCTGAGCGGCCCAACGGACCAATTCCTTTCTTCCTGCTTCTTGTAGCTTCCCCCGTCAGTTCTTACGCGGGAGAGCTTTGTGAATTGTGGTTCTTTCTTACATATTACTAAAGATAAAATTAAGATTAAAAAAAGGTTTAAAAATGTGTAATAAAAGTGGTAAAATAACAATTAACGTAAAATAAAGAAATAAATGAACTTCTCATAAAAGAACCGTCGTAAAACACTAAATTACATAAAATCCAATGAAGTAAGGTTAAGATGCAATCAAAAAAAATATTCAAGCTTAGAGTTAAAATGAATTGAAATAATGTTTTCGGGATTTACGGATGGAATTAATTAGATAACAAATACTTTTAAAATGTAAAAAAAGGAATTCCACTCCATCTCGTGGTTGTTTGGTTGGTGAGGGAGACTGATGCCAGAAACAAATAATGTACATTTATTGAAAAAAAAAGTATATATATATATATATATATATATATATATATATATATATATATATATATATATATAACATCAGCGGTCAGTGGTAACACTGTTTTCGGGCATCCTATTCACTTGCGGAATAAAATAGCCATGCCCTGGGCTTCGGTGAAAGGATGGCGACCGAAGTTCACGCTGTGATATATCAGAAGACGTAAAGGAGTTCCTGTTAATGTAAAATAATTTCCCCCATAGTCCTTAACGTACGTGCAGGGCAAAACGTCGCCACGCCGAGGCTCTAACAGGAATATTGCCACTCCAAGTTTTCAAATAGGAGGTAATACCCATATGCATGTGGGAGAGGTGAATGTGAAGGAAGGTATTTAACATTGCTTATACCTCCTGGAGTGAGACGACGAGATGTTGCGAAGTCGTTCACAACACACGCCTCACTCCTCCTTCCTCCTCCCCTCTCATTACTCCCCCACTCTCTTCCCCCTCCAGGGTCACTGCTCTGGTCTGCCACTTCCTTTGGACACCCCTCTCTTCTCCCTCCCTTTTGGCCACCCCTCCTCTACCGCCCCAACACCCACAATTGTGGCCACCATTCTTTTCTCCCTCTGTTTTGGCTACCCTCTTTTTTCCCTCTCCTTCCCTTCCCCTCCTCATCACCTTCATCTCGTCCCGGCAGCTGTGTTTACTTTTATTTCCTGCCGGTGTATCATCATGTCTTCCTATTGCCGTCCCGCTTCCTGCCCTTTTCTTCTTTCTAGGTCTGGTTCTTCGCGTCCTTGCAGTTGCATCTTCTCTCTGTCTTATCATTCAGTATTGCCTATCATACTTTTCGTCTACCTCTCGGTTATCCCCTCCCTTTCCCTTTTCCTTTGCGCATTCTTAGTTATTAAAGATTTTTATATTTCTGCCATCACGAATGACGGCGCTCTTCCTC
>NC_051422.1:25603646-25606146 GCF_015228065.2 Penaeus monodon
ACACACGCGCCGCGCACACACACGAAACACACACACACACACACACACCCACACACACACACACACCCAACAAAACAAAACCAAACACACCCCAAAAACCCCAAAACACCTTTCAAACCCCCCTTTACTTTGGGCCATCCCCCCCTCCCCCCCCCTTGAGCACCTCTCCCCTTCTCCCCCCCTTTTTGGGCAATTCCTCTTTTTTTTTCCAAATTGGGTAGTCCCCTCTTCTCCCCCCCTTTTTGGCCCCCCTCCTTTTTCCTCCGTTCTTTTTTGGGCCACTGTAGTGATCGCCTCGTTGAAAATTTGTTATCACTCCAGGAGGTAATATAAAATGTCGATTCCTCTCACCCCCAAACTCCCCACAGGCGAAAAAAAATTTACGTGACGTAAAGATGCAACACTTCCACCTGGAGGAGCCGTGCGGGGCGAATTTTCTCCTCCCCTTCCCAAAAGGGGGTTGGGGAGCGGGCTATTCTTTTTTATAAAAACCCTTTCCCTATGAAAACCCTTTGTTACAATGCGGCTCATTTTTCCGGAGGCAACATCGCCCTCTAGGCCCCGAAAAAACGAATTTTACCCTCGCAAGGGTGAGGGGGGAATGGCCGCGACGCGGGCCAAGTTTTTTTTTTTATTATTATTATTTTTAATATTTTTTTTTTTTAAATTATATTATTTTTTTATATTATCATTATTTTATTTTTT
This sequence comes from Penaeus monodon, assembly GCF_015228065.2. Taxonomy (NCBI): domain Eukaryota; kingdom Metazoa; phylum Arthropoda; class Malacostraca; order Decapoda; family Penaeidae; genus Penaeus; species Penaeus monodon. The sequence goes on from NC_051422.1 coordinate 25,604,352, forward strand.
ATTATTATGTTATTATTTTTATTATTATTTTTAAATTATTATTATTATTTTTTAAATTATTATTATTATTTTATTATTATATATTTTTATTATTACTAATTTTTTTGCCTTTTTTTACCCAATATATAATTTTTTTATCCATAGACCCCCCGGGAAGTTTAAAAAGCCCCCAAAGTAACCCTTTTTTCATATTTTAAGATTTATATTTATACATATTTTCGATAAATGGAATTTTTTTTATTTTTTTGTTTTTATTTTTTTTTTTAAAATCTATCAAAAGTATTTTGTGTTCTTGATATTTTAGTATTCCATCAGGGTTTTTTTTTGTGCCATTAATATTTTAAATTAAATTTTCTTAAGCCTATGATTTTTTAAATTTTTTTTTCCATTTTATCAAAATTTTAAAAAACATTTTGGGGTTTTTAAAATTTCTATTTGAAATTGCAGAAAGAACCATTTGGGATACCTTTTCCCCCCTACGAAGGGGGACTTTGGGAAAACAAAACACACAAAGGGGGGATTTCGCTTGTGGTCTGCCTCATCGACAAATCAGAGGGAAAACCCCCGGGAAAGGGCTTTCCCTGTCACAGTTAAGTGGTTGTGGGGGGGTTTTTAAAACCCGGGGAAGGTTTAAAAGAAAAATTTGACGGGGTTTATTCGGCCAAAGTGCAAAAGTTGGGCCCGGGGCTTTAATTTGCTTTGGGTGCTTTATTTTTTTTTTTTTTTTTTCGTGTGTTTTAAATTTTCTATAATCTTTTATGTTCAAGTTTTAATTTTTCATTGTAAAGTTTTTTTTTGTTTTTGGTTTTTTTGCGTACTTTTTCGTTTCATCGTTTTTATTTTTTAAGTTTTTAAATTTTCCTTTTTTTTTGTGTTCAAATTTTCAGTATTTGTTTTATTTGTGTTTGTTTTTTTTTTTGATTTCTGTGTTTGTCTTTCCTTTTTTTTTGAAATAAACCCGTTTTTTGTATGTTTTAGTTTTTCCAACGCCCCAACATTGAGAAGTAACCCAGTGATTTGCAACTTCGGGCCCCCGTGATAGTTTTCCTTTGGTTTTTTAAAGAAGGGGATAATTGCCTTAATTGCGTTTTCCCCACACGCCTCTCCTCGACTCACCTCACGTTACCAACCTTTATTTCTTGCACCAAACCCAACACTAATACACCCATACGTCAACTAAATTTTGGGTTTGGGGGCAGTGACTCCTTTTTTACCAACTGCGGCGAATAATTGTATAGGGTTTTTCTACACCACCCCTCCTCCCCCCCCCTTTTGGGCACTGTAGGGGGAACCAGATAAAAGTTATATTCGGAAAAAGGGAAAGTAAAAAGGGATGGGAAAAGTAAAGGGGTTTTGTGAAAGGGGGATAGGGCAAAAAAAGGTGCGAGGAAAGGAGCGATAGTATGGGAAGTGGGCGTGTGTGTTTTGGGGGTATGGTGTATTTTTGTTAAAGGGGTGGTATGCGTGAATTTTAGCCCAGGAAAAAGGCGTGTGCCGGGGGAAGGGCTCTTCCCCAAAAAAAATTTTTAGATCTAGAAAACAAAAAACTTGGTTATTCACTTCACTTTTGCAAAAATTTAATCCCCTTTTCCTTTTACATGTTGATTGCCAGGGGAAATGACGAAATAAAACATTTATTTAAAAAAGTAAAACAAAACATAAACAAGGAAGCCTTTAACTCAATAATAACAAAAAAAAAAAAAAAAATAAAACACTTAAAAAAATAAAAAAAAAAAGGGACAAAAAAGAAAAAACTCACAAAAGCTTTTCCCCTACCTATGGGTTTTTTAATCTT
>NC_051422.1:25611146-25628646 GCF_015228065.2 Penaeus monodon
CACATGCAAGCATACACTTTTACATGTGTTTCTATGCGTATGATATGCATACATGCTCCTGCATTATACACAACTACACACATGGACGTGCATACACATACATAAATATATGCGCACATCTTATGTGCATATATATATGTGTATACGCACCCACATATATGCGAACACACACATGCATACTTTTCTTATACACATATTTATGACTATACATACACATATAGATATAGCCATATATATGCTTAAGCACACGTGTATGCGCACATACGTTTATGAATACACACTAGTGTTAAATCACATATATATCTATACATATGCACATGCATATATAGACATACATATGTTCATACACATACACATTCATATACACATATACATACACATACACACACATTCATACACATACACATACCCATATACATATGCATATAGTATACACACACACACACACACACACACACACACACACACACACACACACACACACACACACATATATATATATATATATATATATATATATATATATATATATATATATATATATATATATATATATATATGTATATATACATATATATATATACATATACGCACATACATGTACATACACATGCTTACACTCATTAAAAGTTTAGACGCGCATGGGTATTGCTTCTCTTACATACACATACATAGACACGTGCACACAAACATGCATACACAAGCGCACTTCCGCTCATATTCCTGCATAAACGTTTGAATAGTGTCTGCCTGAGCGCACATAAGCACTCTATTATAATGAGCCCATTCATTATATTGTGCATAAATTGTAGGCTTGCAGCAGAGGGGTTGAGGGAAGGAGGCGGGTGAGAGAGCTGGATTTAGGACGATGTTGGAATGGGTAAGGATGGGGTTTGGTGTTAGATGAAGGTAGAAAGGGGATTTTGTATCTGGCAGTTTTTTTGAGAGGTGTCGCATTCCTTAGTGGTTGCTAAGCCTATCGCCGTCCGTCCTCGGCCGGCCGTGACCATATATATAAATATATGTATATATATATATATATATATATATATATATATATATATATATATATATATATATATATATATATATATATACATATATATATATATATATATATATATATATATATATATATATATATATATATATATATATATATATATATATATATATACTTATATATATATATTTATATATATATTTCTATATACAAATATATATATATATATATATATATATATATATATATATGTGTGTGTGTGTGTGTGTGTGTGTGTATAAACGTACATATATGTAAAAGTATGTAATGCATATACATACATTATTTGTAATTCGTCTGCTTGTAAGATGAGGTAATCGGTCGGTGGGTGGGGGGCGAGGAAATGAAGAATTCTAATTTATATGAGTTCTACAAATTTACTAGCTCTCTCCCTGACGACCTACGCAATCCCCTAACAATTCCCTCTGGAACATCACATATTGTCACTCTGGAACCTTTCCAGCTTCCAAAGGGCAAGAACGGGAATCGTAATAGTTCCCGGGCTCCCAAACCAGGTAAGGAGGAGAAAAGTCCTCCTTAATCCAATAAGGAAATCTTACTTGGTAAATATGACAGTATCTCATATAGAGCACCTAGTAGTGACGACCATTGATGATGGTGGATCTTGATATTTTATAAGTACATCGGAAGATAGTTAAGGTGTGTCAACGTGATCCTCGCATCACCCCACATTGAGATGGTAGGCTGATAGTTGAGGTTTCGTCATCAGATGAGAAGGTGTGCGATTTGCGACATTCCTGGGACTCAAGTTTCATGTTCTCCTCAAAAAACACTTAATCATTGTAGGGAAATTATCTTTTCCCGGGACCTGATGAGGTATTCTGAGGAGAAACTTTTAGAGGAACTAAAAAATTGTAATGTAGTAAAACGTTAAAAGAAGAACTTTTAAAACATTAGTCTTTCCAGAATCAATTAAGTTGGCATGGTACCACCTCAAGGTAAACCCGTATGTGCCCAACTCTATGCAGTGCTTTCACTGCCAAGGTTATGAGCATGGAACCACTCTTGCCGTTTTAAGGAAAATGGACAACCAATAGTGTGTGTAAAGTGTGGTACAACAGGTCATCAAGGAGATGAAAACTGTCCAGGTCCAATATGCTGTTACCAATGCAAAGAAGCTCATGAAGCTTCTTCAAAGCAATGTAAAATGTATAAATTTGAGAAAGAAGTATTAGTAATAGGGAGCAAGGAGAAAGTTAGTTGTCCATAGGCAAACCGACGTGCTCATGTGCTGTTTGCACAGCCAGGTATGTGCTTTGTTTCAGTTTCTAGCCCATCCTCCTTCCCATCATCCTTTGCCCTCCAATATTTCTTACACCACACATTCTGCTACTACCTTTAAACCTCAGTCCTCAAATGCTGAAACTGCCTCTTGTGAGGAACCACCAGAAATGGAGTAGGAGTGAGGGGTCTATTGAAGAGTCTCCTCCTCCTAAAGTAAGGACTTTGGAGCCATCCGTCCAGGCTCCAGAGGCCTCAACAGTGACAGTTCCAGCTGACACTACATCCACAGGGGCCTCTGCTGCTAGGCAGTATGCCCTGAAGCAAAGGCTCAGGTACGCCCTTTGCCCAGGCAAAGGAATGTTAAGCCTGTTCAAAAGACTCCTCCCAGGGTGGGGTCTTTGGAGCCATCAGGCAGGGCTCCAGAGGCCTCAACGGTGACAGCTCCAGCTGCCACCACATCCACAGGGGCCTCTCCTGCTAGATAGAATGCTTCTGAAGCAAAGGCTCAGGTCCTTCCTTTGCCTAAGCAAAGAAATCCTGAGCCTGTCCAAAGGAGGCCTGTGGAAACTAGTTCCACAGGTAAACAACCCTTCAAAAGGAACTCCCAACATCTTGCAAAGGGACAACCTAAAGGTGTGGGGCAGGCCTTAACCACAAGTGCTGCCAAACACCTTATGAAGGGGCAGTTTGAAGACCTAGATACCCTAATCCAATGGAACTGTCAGGGAATTTATGCAAAATGGGAAGAACTGCAACATCTGATAGCTTCATGTAACCCAGTTTGTGTATGCTTACAAGAGATTATGACCAGGGAAAATCATCCGATGTTCAAGCCCATTATGGGACCTTTGATAATGGACCTCATGGAGGAGTAGCAGTGATAGTATGTCAGGATATTCCCTTCCAGATCATCCACCTGCGAGAATAGGCTTGATGCGTCTTTCCACTGTTGCATCCATCTACCTTCCTCCAAGATCTACTTGGGCAGTTGCCACATTCTTTTCTATTCTTGGGAGATTTCAATGGTCGGCTTCACCTCTGGGGAGACACTTTGTGCAACCCTTGAGGAAGGGCCTTGGAGTCCTTGTTCTTAAGAGTAGATGCAGTTTTACTGAATAGCGACACTCCCACACATTTCTAAATTCAAACTGGGACATTCTCCAACACAGACCTGTCATTTGGCTCACCTGATTCACAGATGAATTTCACTTGGCAGGTCATGGAAGACTTACATGGAAGCAACCACTTTCCAATACTTTTGGAGGAGGTGAATGTTATTACAGCCAATGGAGTGCAGAGATGGCGACTTAAATATGCGGACTGGAATCTTTTTAGATCAACTGTAGTGTTTCAAGGATCTGTGAATGATTTCCAGCGAGATGCTGTTAATCACTTCACATCACGAATTCACCTTGCAGCAGAAGCATCCATTCCTAAACGTAACAGGCAGTCCTGTCGACCTCCGGTACCATGGTGGTCTGATGAATGCCAACAAGCTGTTAGAACAAGAAAAGCTGCATTAAGGCAGTTGAAACGACGCTCCAGTGATGAAACCTTGATCCATTATAAAAAGACTTGAGCCAATGCCAGGTGAGCAGTAAAGAAGGCTAGACGGACTCCACGATTAACTCTGGGACCCCCTTAGCATGGGTATGGGACAAGGTGCATAAGATTGCTGGAAAGAGCACATCCATGTCACAACCTGCTCTGAAGATAGAAGGCATAATCCTCACAGACAAAAAAGATGTTGCTAATGAGCTAGCTAAATCCATGGTAGAGATCTCCTCTGGAGCATCTTACACTGCCCGATTTCCCACTCTTTGGGCTGAACAGGAACGACACCCAATGTCGTTCTTCAGTAGGACTGCAATAGAACTTCCATACAACTTGCTATTTTTGCACAAGGAGATGGACTCTGCTTTGCAAGTCTGCCGTAAGACTGTCCCAGGAAGTGACAATATTCCGCACCAAATGATATCTCACTTACCTCACCAACTGCATCTGCAAGCTGATGAAAGAAATGCTAAACTTCAGGTTGACGTGGCTGCTAGAAAAAGAAAACATGCTGACCCCATATCAATATGTGTTTAGAAAATTGAGATCAACCACAGAATTCCTTCACACAGTGACGTCACATGTTAGCAGTCTTCTTTGACCTTGAAAAGGCTTACAATACTACTTGGAAGCATGGTATACTCATGAAACTGTATGACATTGGTTTAAGAGGAGCATTACCTATCTTCATACAAAGCTTCCATGCTAACAGGAAGTTTAGAATTTGTGTGGGAAACAGTTTCTCTAACCTGGAAGATCATCTGGAAGGGGTCCTACATGGAGTGTCTTAAGTGTGACCCTATTTGCCATTGCTATAAATGACATTGTAAAAGCTGTTCCAAGTGCTGTCTCATGTAAACTGTACATGGATGACTGTACATTGTATTGCTCAGGAGGAAGCTTACAGGATGTGCAAGGACATGTGCAAACTGCAATAAATCAGGTTGTATGGTGGGCAACATATCATGGGTTCAAATTTTCTTCAAGCAAGACCATGGCTATGCATTTTCACAAATGAGGAAAGTTCCATTCTTCCATCTATTAGGAACAAACCCACTGCAATTTGTCCAAGAGGTGAACCACTTGAGTCTAATTTTTGACTAAAGGCTTAAATGAGTGCCTTACATCAAACAGTTAAAAGTGAAGGCTACAAGAGCACTTAGTATTTTGCGGGTTCTTTCACATTTATCTTGGGATGCTTCAGTGGCTTTACTGAGCGCTTATTTGTACTAAACTTGACAATGGATGTGAGGCTTATGCATCTGCAACTCCCACTGTTCTCTGGATGTTGGACTCGGTTCATAATGAAGCTCTCAGAATCTGTACAGGGGCTTTCAGGATTCCATATATGCTCTTTCATTACACCAGGACTACACGAACATGATTTAGTACATGAGACTACAAAGGATTTCGGGATTTCCTACCCCTTGAGGGTAGCCAATCCTATGGTAGGAGAATGAGGAATCTTGTAGATCTTAATTCAAATCTCGCTAAGGTTCTGGCTGTTGGAATTCCCCAATTCCCCCTTGAACTAATCAAGTCGAGGTGGATTTGGTCGGAATTGGGTAAGGGGAGAGATCCGAAGCAGAAGTCAGAGAGAGATGTCTTCAACATACTTCTAAGGATAAGATGCAATATATACAGATGATTTAAAATCTGAAATCACTGCTGCAGCAGTGAGCAGAAGGAAGACTGCATTTGGCAGTCTTTCTCTAGCAACCTCGATCTTCACTGCAGTTACATGCCAACCTTGCAGCAATAAAGATGACTAGAGACCTTACAAAACCATTCTATTATAATATAATTCTCGTAGTGCCTTGCAAGCCATCAAGAGCTTAAACTCATCACATTCAGTAGTAAGGGAGGTTCAAGATTGGTTTGCACTAATGTCAACACGTAAAAAAATAACTCTATTTTGGGTGCCAGCACATGTTGGTATCAGTGGGAATGAGGAAGTTGATCGGAAGGCCAAGGCAGCTGCCGCTCAGCCCTGTGATGCTTGTTTTCCTCTCCCACACATCGACCTGAAACCCAGCATCTGGAGTTGTCTTCGCAATAAATGGAAGGAACAGTGGTGCCATACCTCTAGAAACAAACTGCGAGAGATTAGAGATGACCTTGGCAGTTGGGTGACCAGCTGTCAACAATACGTAGCAAGACCGGACGAAACACTTCACACCCCTGTCCAAGCAGTTGCCCTTCTCCTTGGGCAGGACGCAGATGTTCCCCGGCTTTCTCTTTTCGCACAGGGATAAACATCCCCCCTCGAAGAGAACCGCCGCATAAAAGGACACGTCCGTAAGGCAAAGAGAGAGACACGGCGGACAGGCCAAGCCACACAGGGTCCAGCTCCACCACCTAGTCCTCCACCCAGGGACACGGGGGTTTCTTGGGGGGTTTCATATCTGTCTTCAAGAATAAACCAGCAAGCTAAGCCCCTTTTCACTGACCCACCCAAGTCCATCTCTCGTCTCGCTCACATCTGGCGAAGTGGTGCTCCCAACTCACCTCTCGCTTACATCTGGTGACTTGCGGTGGTCACTCGCTTACATCTGATGGCAGTGGTGTTCAAAAACCTCACAACGCCGATGCATATTCGCCTACCACCTCGCTCCTCGCCGATGCCTGTTGCCGATCCATGTGAAGTGCCTCCCCGCCTCTTTTAACGCCCAGCCATCACTACCAAGTCCTCTTCAATCACACCTACCTGCACCATGTCTGTCCTACTACTTCTCACACATGTGCTACCCTCCTGACGAAGTCGCTGAAGATGTATCCACGCACTCTACGCTGGCACACTCGCCAATCTGGCTCACCTGCCTCTTGTAATTCTTCGCAAACCCTCGTCAACACAGCCAGGATGTTGCAGTTCTATCCAGCACCAACAATCTTCCTCGTTACTATTAAAAGTAAGTGTACCTATTAGTGCCAGAGTAACTATTGCCCTCCCTATACTCACCCACACCTTGCATACAAGTTGCCTTCTTTCAAATTCAAGTATACGCCACTCTACGAACGCACACTACTAACTCCATACTACATAACTTCTCGCTGTCAACCATTGTTTTTTTTTTCAACACAACAAATGAATCACACACTGAGATCAAACCTAAGTGACACGCACCCTCACTTCACACCTCATTCCCCTGCCATAACCATCCCGTAATTGATGTATTGTGTTAGTATTTATCTGTCTATTATCATTTTTATCCTCAGACTGCACAATTTAGTATATAGCCTTTCTCTCAGAGTAAATTATTACCTTCGAGTTTAATTAATTATTGTTATGTTTGGCTGCTCTCATCATATTATTCATGTTTATTTGTGTTGAATTAATGAAATTATCTATTTTTTTCTCTTATGTGTTATTCCTATTAGTAATCACGTCATTACTTCTTGCGTATTGTTATATTCTGTGTATACACTATATTGTTCTTTATATTACTGTTTCTTCATACTTACTGTGCTAATCTGTCACTCGTTCACACGTAGATTTTGATCACCTGACTATCCTCTTATTTACCTACCTGGCCTCTCTACTCTGAATTCACTCTAAGATTGCATATTTTACTATGTGCCATCCCTATGACTAATAACTAAACCCAAATCTCTTTTACGACGTCCTCTCAAAGTTCGATATCTTGTCCTCAGTAATGCTGGAGTTTATGCTTCTTTAGTTTAAGGTTTGGTGAATAAGTACTGATGGTAGTGTCTCCAGTTGCAAATAATGGCAACACATTGCAGACACCATGCTTTATATAGGCTTACTCGGTTACAATCACCGCAAGTTCATTTTAAGCCTGGCTCATGGCCGTAAACGAAGGAATCCTGCACCCGCCGCACACTTACGCTCATACGATTGAAGCGCCGAGATGCACACTGTTAGAATTTAGTTCAGGCCCAGCTGCCTGTGTTCAAAGCATATATACTTGCCTATTTACCCCAAAGATATGGAATTCTTATTCAATTAATTTTTCTCTCTTCAATATGATGGTACCTTAATGAACTTGCTAAGTAATTAATACCTTACTTGACACGTTACTCTTCTTGTGACAAATTGTTCTTATTATGCTCTCATTTTTCTTGCAATTTAGGAAGGTGATTGACAAACACATTATCCTCCTCCTCCTTAGCCCTTTTACTGGCCTGGTACACTTATATTTCAGCTTCTGAAGACAATTGACCCTCCTCGCTACTGTACCTCAGTGCGAAACCCCTGCCACACCCGCTATACTGGCACGCGACGACCTCGTGACCCTTGGATCACCAGGAACCATCTGTAGATACCAAACAGAACTTCTACTGCATTGTTTCAAGCATTACAGTCGGCTCGAGGACGAGCCTTGCGCGTGGCCGAGCGATGTCAACAATACGTAGCAAGACCGGACGAAACACTTCACACCTCCGTCCAAGCAGCTGCCCTGCTCCTTGGGCAGGACGCAGATGTCGCCCGGCTTTCTCTTTTCACATAGGGATAAACATCCGCCCTCGAAGGGAACCGCCGCATAAAAGGACACATCCGTAAGGCAGAGAGAGAGACACGGCAGACAGGCCAAGCCACACAGGGTCCAGCTCCACCACCTCGTCCTCCACCCGGGGACACGGGGGTCTCTCGGGGGGTCTCATATCTGTCTTCAAGAATAAACTAGCAAGCTAAGCCGCTTTTCACCCAAGTCCATCTCTCGTCTCGCTCACATCTGGCGAAGTGGTTCTCCCAACTCACCTCTCGCTTACATCTGGTGACTTGCGGTGGTCACTCGCTTACACCAGCATCCATTCCAACCGAATAGTAGAAGTTGTATTAACAAGACTAAAATTGGGCACACAAAACTGACTCATGGGCCGATGATGGCTAAAAGTGAAGGGATGCCAAGAGCCATTAACGGTCGCACATGTAGTGGAAAGGGAGAGAGAGAGGGGGTCATTCTCAGACCAAAGACGTATGTACTTGTCTCCCCCATATACACTGAAAAATGTATTGGGGGAGGATGGTGACATAGAGGGACTTATTAGTTTCCTTAGGAAGACTAATATTAAAAAAAAAAAATTATGTTTATACAATAATTTTATACACTTAGAGCATAATATTTATGCTTTGATTATTAATATATTTATTGTTATTTGTAAGATATTTATTGATAGATTTTTCAAGTTTTAAATACTTTAATATTTCTATCTAACAAGGTAATTAATTAACTTTGCTGTTGACACGGCAGATAATTTGAAATAACCAGTCAATCAATCGCATCCCATTTGTGAGGAGCCTGGACCTGTACAAAGAAACCTCTTTATTTTTTCTTTTTATCTTTTACTTCCTCATATGAGATGGGGTGTCGTCAGCCTATCCTGACGGATAATTGGCTTTGGGTTAGTTTCTACCCTGTTCCCTTGACTCCAGGTATCAATTTCTTGAATTATGTGAGTGAACAGGGGAGGGGGAGGGTGAGGATAGAAAACTTTGGCCCAGTGTTCTTCAAAAACTTTGATAACATCCACGAGCTCTTAAATTTTTACGTTATTATGAATGAGATGGGAGAAGGGGGTTAGTTACTACCTTCAAGTTGACGATTTTTTGCCAAAATTCCCGTGGATTGCGAACTCTGTTACATTATACTTTTTAAACAAAACCTATCCAATATTTTTGTCTGTCATTATCAAGACTATCGATGACGTGTCTTCATAAAATAGATAAGGCCTATGGAACATGGTTTAATCTGTTTAAATTTTGAGTAAAACGACTTCCAAACAAGTCAGGAGACGTTTTGTCCTTACGGATGGCTGAAATGATATCGAATTTTACGCTGAGACCTGGGGATGGTGCTCAGCATAGATGAGGCGATGGGGGTGAAGATGTAATTCCAATGCCCATCTGTTGTTTGGGAATTAAGCCTATCAAGATTAAGTTGAAGATTTTTATCATTTCATTTGGATTTAAACGACTCCCAGTCTACATGTTTATACCAGAAAGATCGTCTTTCTTTTAGTATTGGTGATGTGGAAATTTTAATCATGATGGGTATATGTTCATGGGTGGGTGCTTCACGCGCATGGTGATGTGAAGCGATGGTGTGGTAGCCTAGATAGTGTTAAGTTCTTGCATGCTTTCTCGCTTGCAGCTCCCACCCCTGGCTAGCTCAGTGCGATAAAGGAAGCAGCTTTTGCATAAGTCTCCCCTGCCAGGTCACAGCCTCTCCATCATCAAGACTTCTGCAGTGCCTCCTCGTTGCCACTCATGGGTAACTGGGCACCTTGCGGTCCCAGGCTAAATCTGTGGGGGATCTCGGAGCAGCAGGAGGCCCCAGAGGTACGGAGTTATGGCCCACCGGCGTGTGGGCACGCCCTGGCTTCGTACCAACTCCTGCCCCCCTAGCCACCCTGGGGTAATGGGGTGGCTCGGGGGAGGTGGGCCTTGCCAGTCCTCCTCCCCCCAGAATGACCCTCTGGCAACGTCCTTTGTAAATGAAATTGCTGGGGGGAGGGGTGTAGTCCTTCCCACCCAGCAAGTAAGGTGGGCTATGGGTCCCACTGGGAGGGCAAATGTCGGGGTGCAGGATTGGAACGAGAGATACTCGTCCGGCCTGCCTGGGCGGCAGGCACCAACCCACCATGAAGCTTGTGGGGCAAAGCCCTCGGGAACCCAACAGGTGGATAAGTGGTCCCACAGCCTGCCGACCCCCTTTATTTGGGGCTGTGTCGGTGGGGGCGTCAGAGGTGGCGGGCACCCAGAGTGACCACCTGAGGCTTAATCTCAGGTGTGCTTTCCGGGTAGGTGCTTGGAACATCCGGTCCTTGCGGCAGGATGAGCAGTTACCTCTGCTATCGTGGGAATTGAAGCGACTGGGAGTTGAAGTGGCTGCCCTCTCAGAGGTGAGAAGACCTGGTAGTGGCATGATCAGTGTGGGTGGTTACACCTACTACTGGTCGGGCCGCAGCGATGGTCACCACCTCCAGGGTGTAGCCATAGCCATCTCCAGTCGACTTCAGCCCGTGGTAGGCGAGGTGACACCGGTTGATGAGCGTATTATGGCATTGAGACTGAAGCATGCTTTTGGCTTCTTGTCTCTTATTGCTGTATACACTCCTACCGATGTATATAAAATCGATGTGAAAGAGGCGTTCTACGCCAAACTCGCATCTGTGGCAGACGATTGCCCCTGGCGAGATATTCGCATTGTTCTGGGCGACTTCAATGCGGTATCTGGCTATGACCGAGCTGGCTACGATATGTCTGTCAGCCCCCATGGCTTGGGAGCTGATCCCAGCAGCGAGAATAGCCTCCTTCTCCGGGACTTTGCTAGGTCCCAGAAAATGAGGATCTCTGGCTCCTGGTACCAGCGCTTCAACCCGCATCGCTGGACTTGGTACAGCGATACGTGTACAGTGGCCAAGGAGATTGACCACATTCTTGTTAGCACGCGATGGAGGATCCTCCAGAACTGCAGAGTTTACCGGAGTGCTGAGTTCTGTGGCACCGACCATAGGCTGCTTGTGGCTACCCTGCGGGTCCACTTCAAAACTCCCCGTCCCTCCAGTGGGCACCCTAAGGTGTTTCACTTGGACAGACTAAGGGAGGGGGAGTGTGCCTGTGGGTTCACCATGGCAGTCTCTGACCGATTCACAGAACCCAGCAACCTGACAGACCCAGTTGCTCTGTGGGAGTTCTTCAAGCGCGTAACACTCGAAGCAGCTCAGGAGTCCATTGGCATACGCCCAAGGACAAGGCAGAATTCCATCTTCCTGGAGACATTAGAGGCCACTGAAGCGTGTCGCAAGGCTCGGCTGAATGGGAATAAAGTCTTGCATCATTCCATGGTGCGTAGGGCTTGGACACTGCTGAGTAGGGACAAGGAACAGTTCATCAGGAATCTTGGTGAGGAGGTTGAAGGCCATTTCTTGGTAAATGACCTTTGCCCCGCCTACCAACCCCTGAGAAAACTGAACCCTAAGCCCTCCTCACAGATGATTGCAGTCCAATTAGCGGATGGACGGATCATCTCAGATCATGTTGGAGTTCGTGAACGTTGGGCTGAGTATTCTGAACAGTTGTACCAGGTGGACCCTCCAACAGTTAGCTTGGATGCAAGTGATGTCGCAGTGCCTGTGCCAGACCCACCCATCAGTGAGGAACCTCCTACCCTAACAGAGGTTAGGATGGCGATTTCCAAGCTGAAGAGTGGGAAAGCTGCAGGCATATGTGATATTCCTGCTGAACTGCTAAAGGCTGAGGGTGAACCTATGGCTCGGGTCCTGCATACAGTCCTGACTGCCATTTGCAGTCTGGTACCATTACCCCTGACCTGCTGAGGGCGTGGTCATCCCTCTCTGGAAGGGAAAGGGGATCGTTGGGATTGTAGCAACTACAGTGGCATTACACTGCTCAGCATACCAGGCAAGGTTCTCGCCCACATCCTTCTGAAACGGATCTGCAACCACCTACTGAGGCATCAGAGACCGGAGCAGTCTGGATTTACTCCTGGCAAGTCCACAATAGACCGTATACTAGCGCTTCGAGTAATTGTGGAACGCCGTCGTGAGTTTGTTTGTGGGTTGCTTGCAGCCTACATCGACCTCAAGAAGGCGTTTGACTCGGTGCATCGGGAATCGCTATGGGAGATCCTGAGGCTCAGGGGAATTCCGACAAAGATTATTGGCCTGATAGCAAGCCTCTATACTGGTACTGAAAGTGCTGTAAAGTGTGGTGGGGGTATGTCGAACTTCTTCCCTGTTATTCAGGGTGAGGCAAGGCTGTGTCCTTGCACCAACACTTTCAACACTTGTATGGACTGGATAATGGGCAGAGCTACTAGCCAAAGTCAGTGTGGAGCAACACTAGGCAATATTAAGGTCTCAGACCTTGACTTTGCCGACGATGTTGCCATCTTATCTGAGTCCTTGGAGTCACTGGTGGCGGCTCTTGATGCATTTAGCAATGAGGCGAAGCCCCTAGGCCTAGAGGTCTCCTGGACCAAGACCAAGATTCAGGACTTTGGGGGCCTGTTAGGGGAACCCGTTCAGTCGATCCAGGCTTGCGGCGAGGACGTTGAAGTCACAGAAAGTTTTACATACCTTGGTAACGTAGTCCATATCTCTGGGTTGTCAGACCAGGAAGTCAGTAGACAGATTGGTCTGGCAACAGGAGCCATGAACTCGATCAACAAGAGCGTTTGGAGATGTCGGTACGTATGCAGAAGGACCAAGCTGCGTGTCTTCAAGGCCTTGATACTGCCAGTTTTGCTCTATGGAAGCGAAACCTGGACGCTATCCAGTGTCTTGGAGCCTAGCCTTGATGCCTTTTGTAACAAGTCCCTTCGCTGGATCATGGGGTACAGTTGGCAGGACCATGTGTCCAACCGGCAGTTACGCCGTGAGACTGGCATGGGACCTGTTACTTGTTACAGCTCGATGAGACCTGTCGCGAGGAATTAGAGATGGGCCGTGGAGACTCACCTCGAGGGATCCTCGTGGCTGGAAGCGAAGGGTGGATGCGGCCATGCGCCCCGTCGGCGTTAGCCACTTGATGATGATGATGATGATGATGATATGTTCTGAACTAATGTTCACGGTTGTAAGTGTGTGTGGTAGGTAAATCCTGCCCTGCTCCCGAAAACGAGATCGAGGCGGCCCTTTCCTATGGGTGTGTATGAGGTGAAGAAGTCGGGTCCTATGTAGTGGAATCTTTTCTTTCAAAGATAGTGTCGAGTGGTGTAGTGTCGTGTGAGTAGCAATAATATTTCCAGCAAAGAAGACTGAGAGGTTTGTATAATTGAATAATTTGTTGAAAGCAGGAAGAGGCAAATTAGTATTTGGTTTTATATAGACAATTAAAAGGATAATGGGGTCCTGTGGGGTGAATAACCTGACTGATATGAAATCAGGGTAAGTGAATGAGAGGGTGAGGAACTCGTGGGTGATGTTGGATTTTATGAGTATACAGGTCCCCATTTGCAATCTGTCTCCTGATTGCTTGGATGTGTATCCGTAGTGCCGAATTCTGTAGCCATTTGTGATGGATATAAAATTCAGTAGAACCACATTAGTGCACTCTTGTTCTAGAAAGTCGTAAAAAAATATTTTTTTACAACTCAGGTAGACCCATTTTACCTGGGTTTACCTTGTGTGGCATTACTTGATCCTGGTAGCGGTTCCGTGATCGAGCCTAGATCGACGGTTCCTCGAGGACAGGGAGAGAATCCTGCAAGCAGGACACAGGGTGGAAAACCTAAGAATCGGCGGACCAATTCCTAATACTTCCGTACTGTCCCATGCATCCCCTAGAAGGGAGTATGGCAAATGCTCCCTCCAGAGGGAGAGGGAACTCTTTCTCGGCTTCGGGATCGACTTCGACGTCGATCTCGGAGCCGCTACCGAGTCTGGAAGACTGGGGATCCTTTTTGCATGCTTGTTTGGTGGTGAGACCTGTTTGCGTTTGTTTTCAGGGCATTTTTGTAATGTTAAGTGCTTGTGTAGTTTTTTTGTTTTTGGTTGTGGTGGTGGTTGCAAAACGAGGCGTCTTTGTGAGTTTGTGTTGTCACCTCAATTGTTGTGATTTATGATGCGGCATATTCAGGAATGTATAGATTGTCGTCTTGGAAGATCTCCTCTGGGACAACAATGCTGTGGAAGCCATTTCTTTGTATTTAGCAGCAATAATAGCTACGTGTAAGATGGCTTGTGTTTTCGGGTTTGGTAGGTGTGAAAGTGTTCTTAATTTGGGGAGGTGGGAGCAGAGTTGTCCTGGAGGTAGGTGCAGGTCGTCTGGGTGTGCTAGTTGGGTGGGCAGACAGTGCAGCAGCTGCTGTAGCGTATGAAGAAGCTGTATTTTTGTTTTCCCTTAGGTGAGTTTGTTTTACTTTTGGGATCCACTAACTGCAATGTGCGACCTCTCACAGTTTCAGCATTCGATGCTCTCCTTGCATTTGGCGAAGAAATGACCCTTTCCACCTCAACGAGAGCATGTGTCTTTGTGTGTGTGTGTGTGTGTGTGTGTGTGTGTGTGTGTGTGTGTGTGTGTGTGTGTGTGTGTGTGTGTGTGTGTGTGTGTGTGTGTGTCTTTGTGTGTGTGTTTGTTGTATTCGAATCTGTAGCAATTTAAGCATTGTTGAATAAAGCATTCTGGTTCGATATTTGAAGTTGGGACCGATGTACTGAACATCATGATCCCTCGTGTAAGAAGTTTCTGGGGTTCCTCTAGGGCAGAGACACGAATCTTAACGATTCGTGATTCGGGAGGCTTGTAAACGTCAAGGACAGTGACACCGTTCTTGGGGGATACTTCCTGGCTAATTGACTCAAACGATCGTGAGAGGATCCTCCTGTCGATCTTTCTATCCATGACTGTGCACTTAGCCTTCGATTCCGGAGAGAGGACGGGTGTAAATACATGGTCATGGATTTTGAAAAGGTGTGTGACTGCCACCTCAGTGAGGGTAAATATCTTCTGGAGAGCCACCTCACAAGAGATAGGCTCTCCAGCATATAATAATTTTATGACATGTCCCAAGATCACGCTATAGCTTAGGTGAAATGACGTGTCAAGGTGTTCAGTCTAGCAAGTGCTAATTACAACGAGGTAAGGTGGCTGAAGGCTTTAAAAGGGGAGGGGCTCCTACCTGCCTATTCGTTTTCTATAGGAAAAATCACTAGATTGACAGTCTCTAAACAAAATGATGGCAACTCAAAAGCACCGTAAGGCAGGCATGCTATGCCCCCCCCCCCCCCCCAAGACACACCCCTGCGCGACGGAAAGGGCTGCCCGCAACCGAGCACGAGCTCGAAGATGCGGTCCAGTTCACCAGAAGGTGCGCAGTGAGTTATCCTGATGCCGCAGAAAATCTTAGGAAAAAGAGTAACTACAGGGCACGAAGCTAACTGCAAGCAATTAAAATCGCGGCAACAACGAAAGGTGTGTGCAAAACAGCCGGTATATCACGCAAGAGCCAAGGTTGTGTTTGCTGTGGAGGTGTCAAACTGCTCTCTTTCACCAGCCACAACAAAAACCAAGGAACCTAAAGGTTCTGAAAGCACCGATCTGATGGCAGCGGTGATCAAGAACCTCACAACGCCAACGCTAATTCACCAACCACCACGCTCGCGCGACTCCTGTTGCCGATCCACGCTATCTAGCGACAAGGTACTCCTGTCGAAGTGCCTCTTCGCATCTCTTAATGCTCACCGATCGTTACCAACTCTTCTTCTGACCCCCACCATATCTGTCCTACTACTTCGTGCTGACCACTCATGCCTGTGCTACCCTTCTGACGAAGTCACTGAAGATGTATCTTCGCACTCTACGCCGCCACACTCGCCAATCCGGCTCACCTGTCTCGCCAACTCTATTATTGTTATGTTCGATTATTATCATCACATTCATTTTCATTCATTTATTTTTGAATTAATAATATTATCTATTTATTTCTCTTTTATATTATTCCAATTAGTAATCACATTACTACTTGCGCAATTTTATATTCTGTGTATACACGTAGGTCGATATTTTCTTTATATCACTATTTCGCTGGAGGAGCCTTCAGAAATGTTTTTAGAAGTGCTGGGTTCTTTCCTACCGACCACAGAATTGTTGTTGCAACACTAAGGTTCCACTTCAGATCTAGACGCATCCCAAGATCGCACCAGCAGTTGTTTCATCTCAAGTATGCAGTGACATTCTCAGATCGGTTTGAAGTGCTTGGCACTCTACAGGACCCTGCTGAAATGTGGGATACTTTTAAGTGGGAAACCCTGTCAGGCGTGTTGTCTCGGACGAGACGCTGAACACTACAGAGATGAGTCATGCTGCCAGACTGGTTGGGAACCATGTCTTGCACAGGGAGATGTTTTATTCTGCCAGGGCTTCTTTGAGAATAGACCAAGAAAGGTACGTTAGGGGCATCGTGGAGGAGTTAGAAGGGCATTCTACAAGGACATGAAGTACTAAAACCCGGTCTAAAGTTGACTTCTCAGATGTAAAATCAGACACCTGTAGTTGCCACAGTGCCTTTGGTCCCTTTTCCTCTCGAGATATGATAACCAAGCCCCTTTTCCAGTCATGAAGAGCAGTACTAGTCTCCCAAGCGGCAGACAGATCATGGCTTCTCCTCCCACCTTCAACAACTCTGCAGCAATCTCACAGACACCAGCAGCCTTTCCACTCTTTAGCTTAGAGACCTCCCTTCTCACCTCTTCGGTGGAAGGTGGTGCCTCACTGATTAGTGGATCAACCACCAATGGATGTGTGGATCAACCACCAATGGAGTTGTGAAGTTAGGGGATCTACCCTTTACAGTTGCTCAAAGTACTCACCCCAGCGCGCCTGCTACTCACCTGGCTCCGACATAATGCGACCATCCTCTGCCCTCACTGAGCCCAATTGAGAGATGAACTTTGACCGGAATTCCCTCAAGACTTGGAAAGCAGTATATGTATATATGTATTTTTATATGCATATATGTATGTATATATGCATCAATATGTATATATAAAAGCATACATATATATACAATATATGTATAAGTGTGTATATATATGTGTATGGAAGAAAAACCTACAATACAAAAACTGGATTTATTGAAAGTGAGACTACAGTTTCGAAATCCACCTAGATTCCATCTTCAGTCTGGGATAAAGAGGGAATTCAGGGGATTTCAAAAACTGTAGTCTCAC
>NC_051422.1:25631978-25634478 GCF_015228065.2 Penaeus monodon
ATCATTATTGTTATTGTAACTTTTCTTCTTCTTTTTATCACTAACATCATCCTTATTATTATCATTATCATTTATTATTTTTATTATTATTATTATTATTGATGTTATTTTATTTTATTATTATTATTATTATTATTATTATTATTATTATTATTATTATTATCATCATTATCATTATTATTATTATTATTATTATCTTAAAATAATATAATAATAATAATAAAATAATAATAATAATAATAATAATAATAATATAATAATAATAATAATAATAATAATAAAAATAATAATAATAATAATAATAATAATAATAATAATAATAATAAAACAATAACAATAACAATAATGATAATTATTATGGTTATTATTATTATTATTATTATTATTATCATTACTATTATTATTGGTATTATTATCATTATTATTATCATTATCATTATTATTAATATTATCATTGTCATTATTGTTATTATTATTATTATTATTATTATTATTATTATTATTATTATTATTATTATTATTATTATTATTATTATAAAAATAAATATTATTATTATTACTATTATCGTTATTATTGTCATTATTATTATTATGTGTGCTCACTGGTAACTTTCTGAAATGCTCTTAAAAGGAAAATGGAATACATAAAGCTAATATAATATAACACTACTATCAGGAATCTATTCAGGAATTCCGTGTCTTTTAAGGCTGCGTGGAGGCCATTTAAGACTAAATCAAAAACAAATTAGAATGTAACGTTTGAATTGCAATCAAAATCATAAGAGGATTAACAAAATTAATATAGAGAAATGAAACTATCAAGGAACTAAAACATGTATGATTAAGCCAGGACTGGCAAACCTTCTTGTCTTTTAGGCAAATATTGTTTCTTTCACTTAAAAAAAATCCAATAGTGGAAATATTGTATGGATAAATGACGGTTATTGTGTATGTTTTAGCACCTCAGATTATTCTTATCCAACTGAAGTGTACCAAATACCCAAATATAAAAAATCATGAAACCAGTGACTTTTTTCACTTCCTGCGTAGGCACCAAGCTTCGTTACGGTATTTTGGTATCTCATCAGAGGGTATGCTATACAAAGTTTTTTTTTTTTTTTTATAAGGTTGAAGGGATTTATAGAGATTCACAGATTAGTTATTTCCTGTGTTAATGACACTACAACAAATATTAAGAAGGTGGTTAGACGCATATCTTTTATTTCTGACCATTTTCCATCGTTTGTGAACATAAAGATAGGTAGATAAATAATAATAATAATAGAAATAAATGAATGAATAAATAAATAAAACATGAATCAGCACAAGAAATGAATTAATCTGCATAGAAGACTTCAACTACAGCCAAACGAGCAGAAATGTAGTTCAGTGATTTTTCCCGCTTTCGCTGTGAACTTTCCACGAAAAGAAAACAACGCTACTACTATGGATATGGATAATATTAAATAAACCTTTTTATTGGTGTTGGCATTGTAATTATATAATAGAACACTAAACTGTCATTGAAAAAAACAAACATAAAAGCGCCTTCTTAAATCACACACACACACACACACACACACACACACACACACACACACACACACACACACACACACACACACACACACACACACACACATATATATATATATATATATATATATAATATATATATATATATATATATATGTATATATATATATATATTTGTCCTGGGTAAGACAATAAACTGCACCCTGGGGTTCCCTTGAACAAGGATAGCACCCTATTAGCTCCCTATACCAGGGTTGCGGCGAAACTGTCGGCAGCAGGGCAGGATATCTGGTGAAAACACCTTCGGTTCTACTGATTACTGGTTTCACCTGGCGTATTACAGTGTAACTGTTTTAAAGCGGCAGAGATAGGTCCTCCTAGTTAGTTGGAGACTGCGAGTTGAGAAGGAGCCTGGGGGATTCCACTCAACTTTTATTTTCTCCTGACAAACCTCTACACCAATGATTAAATACAGAAATGATAATTCATACCACATCGCCCGTCGCGTGGGTTATCAAGGGCCGCGTTAGTCAGTGGGCAACCAGGCTGACAATGTTAAACATGCATCTGGAAGACAAAGAAGATAAAGAAAACATATCCAATTAAGAAACACATTAAAAATCGGAACGTGGAACGTAAGGAAAATGAAGGAGATGGGTAAATTACATACTGTCTGTAACGAAATGGATAGATACAACATTCAAATACTAGGAATCAGTGAGACCAATTGGAAAAGTAATGGAAGTTTCAAAACTAAAGAAAACAAGACAGCTTTTTCTGTAAAAGAAGAAGGAAATTATAGTCATGGAGTTGCTATGATTCTCACGAAAAAAAAATGCAAATGCACTAATTGGGTACAGCCCAATAAATGATCGCATTTTAAAAGTCAGAATACAAGCTAAACCTCATAACAAATGCTACGCACCAACCAATATTGCAAGTGATGAAGAAATGGAAAATTTTT
>NC_051422.1:25639478-25659478 GCF_015228065.2 Penaeus monodon
TTATAAAAAAATATATAGTTTACTACATATTATGGTATGTTACATATATCTTATTTGTGCATATCTAAGTTATATATATATATAGGCAGTACATATATTTGTGTGTGTGTTTGTGTGTGTGTGTGTGTGTGTTGTTTGTTTGTGTCTGTGTGTGTGTGTGTTGTGATGTATGTATGTATTTACACATATAGATCACACAAACATGTGTGTGTGTGTGTATATTATATGATTATTTAATATATATATATATATATTTATATATATATTATATATACTATATATATACACATATATGTTGTATAATGTATATGTGTATATATATAATATTATAGATATCAATATATATATATAGATCTATTTATATATATATACAATATACATATACATATACACACATATGTGTGTAATGTGTCTATAATGTGTTACATACTACATACATACATATAAACATACATACACACGCACACACCACACACACTATGCAATCATTATATATTATATATTATATAGATTATATATAATATATGTTATAATATATATAATATATATATATACAGACCGTATATAATGTATTTATATACATATAAATAGTATAAATGTAGGTACACACACACCACACACCGATACACACTCACGAACACACACACACCACACACACAAACACACACACACCACACACACCCACACAACCACACACACACCATACACCACACATATACACAAACACATCACACACAGACAAACACCAACACACCACCACACACACACACACCCCCCACACACCACACCACACACCTATATATATGTATATATATATATATATACTATCATATATATATATATCACATATATATATATCTCTCTACATACAATATGTATTATATATATTATAATACAATACACACCCCACACAACAAACACACACCCACACACACCCACCACACTCACACACACACCGTGCACTACAACACACACAACACATTCACCGCACCCAAAACACCATCACACACACACACACCCGTGCACATACACACCCACCATTCAAACGCACACACACACACACAACACACACAACACACACCCACACACACACACACCACCAACGCACACACACACACACTATATTATATTATTATTATATATATATATATATATATAATATAATATATAGTCTATATATATATGACATCTAACACACACACACACACACACACAACACACACACACGTGCACATCACACACACACACCATTACCACGCACACACACACCACACCCACACCACACACACACACACACACAACACAAACCACATTAAAATAATATAGTATATGTTATATATTATATATATTATATATTATTATTTATATTATATTAATATTTTTTTGTTTGTTTTTTTTTTTTTTTTTATGTATATATGATATCTAACTATTTGTGGTGTGTATTACATACATCTAATATTATATATTATTTATATATATATATATAACAATATATATATATATTATGTATATATATTATCTTATAATATATATATTATATAATATATATATAGTCTGTGTGTGTTGTTGTGTGTGTGTGTGTGGTGTGTGGAAATGTGTTGTGTGTATGTGCCAGTGTGTGTGTGTGTGTGTGTGTATACATATATAACATGTATGTGTGGGTGCTTGTATTTATATCTTTAATATATGTATTATATATATATATAAATATATATATATATATTATTATATAGATGTTTGTATGCATATATCTATATGTGCTTTATCTCTCGCACACTCTCCTCTCTCACGTCCTCTCTCTCTCTCCTCCTCATCACTTTCTCTCTCTCTTCTCTCTCTCTCTCTACATATATATTTAATATATAATTTAAATTTAGATATATATATTAGTTATATATTCCGAACCATATCTTATATATACTATCTATATATATTAGTATAGATATATGTACTCTAATATAGAATTAACTATATATCGTAATAGATATATATATATATATATATATATATAATCATATAATATGATATATGTATTGTGTGTGTGTATTTCATCTGTAATGGATTCACTTACTCTGACGACAAAAATCTTTTATAGGCGGCGGTAAATTCACATTGGAGAAATAGACTGGACAAAGAAAATTAAAATGCACTAAGCCTCTGCACCACCTGCCCCTTGGTCCCCTATCCTTCCCTTCCTTCCTCGGAAGCCTGTACACTAAGCAATCCAATCTAGATATCCAATAACCTTCACTCACGGCCATACACGGCAACATCTCCCTCTGTCCTTACGGGGGAGCGCGCCAATATTTTCTTGTTGGAGAATTCTGCTCTGTGTGGTAGAGGGAGGCGTCGGTGTAATGACTTTTTTCTTTAAGCGAATAGCCTCGTGAGAGAGAGAGAGGAGAGAGAGAGAGATAGAGAGAAGAGAGAGAAGAGGGAGAGGAGAGAGAGAGAGCGAGAGAGAGAGAGAGAGAGCATAAATATAAAAACAGAGTACCGATGGGTATTTGACATCCTAGAAGAAAACTTTGTGATAACTACACTGCACATACACATGCGAACGAGAGTAGAGAGAAGCGTATGTGGTATTTTGAAGAACGGAGAGAAATAGTGGTGCATATGCAATTCTCGCTTCGCCCAAGGCCTGTATATTGTGGACTATCCTAAGTCCCCTTATTTATGGCTGTCTACAGTTGATTCCTGTCAGGAGATTACTTACCGGCCGCCATGATATAAGCAGCCGTATGAATTTTTAAGTCCGGTGGCTGTGAATGGTGGTCTTGACTAGAAATTGTGTGTGCCTCACACTCTGTAAATAGTGTTGACAGGGTGGGGTTTAGTCTTGCTACGATGCTTGTCTTCATATTTTGTTATGGCGTGGATGTTCTGATTCTATTATATTTTCAGAGGTGCTCGTGGCTCATAGCATGTGGTGTCTGATTACCAATCTGAGTAACGTGGGGGATGTTTCTGATTTCCTTCTGTGTAGATTCAAGGAGCATAGCAAGTCTGTGTTGTTGGACCTGTGCCTCCGATTTTTTCTGCTTGGTGTATGATCATGGGATTTAAGGGAGCATACCCCTGCTAATGTCAGCTCGTCTATCATAATCTGCATTCCCTCGGATGCTTTGATGATTTCTTCTACCTGATTTAAAGAAGCATCGGTGTTGTGTAGTAACAGTTGTCAGGAGTAGATATTGTCATTGTCATTGTTGCTGTACTGTAGACAGTCAATGGCTGGCCTAGAATCTTTTGTATGACCCAAAAAAACGTCCTTCCCTCAAATGTGCTGGGCTAGGGCTCCCATGATCGCAACTCTTGCTTTGCTTGTAGCGATGCTACATTGTCTGTTACCCATCCCGTGCAGC
The DNA here is from genome assembly GCF_015228065.2 of Penaeus monodon. Classification (NCBI taxonomy): domain Eukaryota; kingdom Metazoa; phylum Arthropoda; class Malacostraca; order Decapoda; family Penaeidae; genus Penaeus; species Penaeus monodon. The sequence goes on from NC_051422.1 coordinate 25,642,847, forward strand.
AAAGTCAGGCGGGCTGCAATGTGGGTTATGGATTGCCTGTCCATCGTGAAGTAGGTTCGACACCCGGAGGAGTACGGCCTGCCAATGCCTCTTAATTCTGCTTCAGACTATGCATGACAGAAACTTGATCATGTCTGTGTCCATGACGGGGCTTCAAGTAGAAGGCAGGTGGGGGGGAGTATAGCACTTAGCAAGTAGTTGTTCTATATCTCACAATTGATACATATAAGTACCCTTTCTGTTCTGTTAACAGCCGGATTTGTTTGCAAAGAGCTCAATAATCCTTGTCTAGGTGTCTAAGTACTTTTAGTCTTCTATTTGGGTTCATGAGGTGCCTGGATGACCATTTGAAGCTGTGCTGCCATTAGAAATCAATTAGGAGTCGGGGGGGGGGGGTTGCCCTCGTTGCGGAGATTGAGGACCTTTGACCCCTGGGACACCCGTGTCCTAGCAGCTTCCATTTTGACTGGCAATCTCTCTCTTAATCTTGCTTGGTGGCAATCAGGGCGAAGAAACAACAGTCACCACATGGGATGGATGGCAATGTAATAGATTGTCTCGTGTCTCAAGTCTTGTTCTGCATGACATATTCGTTCTTGCTTTTGGTCCAACAGATACTAGAATCTTTTGTCTTGTCATCCTTACCCCAATGTATTGGGAAGGCCAGAACGCCCCCTAGGATGTCCATTCCTTTGACAGCATGCAAACTTGTCCTTGACATTGTGTCTCAAGCCTGGCTTTTGATTTGGCTGTAGAGTCTTTTAGCCCAAGGTCCTACAAAACTCCTCCCATGTCAGACAGCACTGGCTCTTTTTAGGCAGTATGGTCCCGTGATATGGTTGCAGATCGTTTTACAAGATCATCTTTCTTGCTGAGGGCCACATCCCTGTGGCGTTCCATTTTCACTAGTGGCATGTCTGTGACATAGTTTGACCTTGGACTATGACTTTTGGCTGTTCTGTTCTGAAATATACATCTATCACAGGAGTTATCCTCTGATTCCCCTCTGGATCAGAGTCTCCTGGAAATAGCAAGGACTTGCTATTCAAAGGCCTTTCTCCAGGTCTCGGAATACTATCACAGACTGATAGAACTGGGTTCTGCTTAGATGTGTGGCCCATGACTGTGTAGCTAGTGCTCATGCCCCTTGTGAACCCATTAAGCTTTACATCGGGGGGTCTCATTTCCATGGGCCGGTTTGGTACCATCCTCTCAGTCATCTTTCCCAGACACCTGAGAGAAATGGGGTAATACCTCCCTGGCTCCTTTGGTATTGGAATGGACTGATGTCTCCCTCTTCAACTCTGGGTAGAATGAAAGTTTCAAAGGAAACCCTCACATCTTCCCTCTGCCCCGTGATGAACCAAATCGTGTGTTTCTGTCACATTACCAATCGAAAGAAATCCTGACAGTTGGTAACCGCATAGAATGTTTGCACACCGACCCTACATATTAATGTCAGCAGTGGACACAATACACTGAAAACTGGTGTCATCAGTGGAACCGAACACTGGCAAATTCATGACAGCAGTGATATCGTTTTCAAGCTAGCGACCTGCGAAAGCTCAACCACTCGCCCACCCCCTTTTTCCTCCGAAAAAATACTAAAACTATGCAATGGACAGTTATTTTCCTTTCTTTTCTCCCCGTGCGTGCATGCCTTGTTTTTCCATGTTATTTTTTAACAATTAAGATCTGAACAAATATACATGACTGAAGCATTTTTTCTTTTTTGTTTACTACTATTTTATTTATTTTATATATTTAATTCTGGTAGTTTGTCTTTCAGAGATGGGATTCCTCCTTGTTGCCAGTGATGAATCTCTTAGCTTTCGCTCGCCTTCCCCTTTATTTTCTCATGAGAGTAATTCTTCCGGCTGTTTTCTTCTTCTTCTTCTTTTTTTTTTCTTCTTCTTCGTTTTCTTTCTTCTTCTTTCTTTCTATCTACTTGATTGTGTTACGAAAGACATAGCTATTATAGACATCGATAATGTTCTCATTGTCCTTTTGTCCTGTGCTGCTTATATGCATTTTACATAATAATATATTATATATATATATATATATATATTAGATATATTGTGTATATACTTATTATATTATATATAGTATATCTATATATTTATTTTTTTTTTTCTTTCTTTCTCGTCTCTCTCTCTCTCACAACACTCTCTTCCCATGTGGGTCTTTTCATATTCTAGGCATATTTTTTTCTAATTATCACTATGCCCCTTTACGTCAGCCATGCCGTATTTCGTAACAATTCGTCTTTTTATCACAATATTTTCATCTTGGATTGACTATCCGATTGGGATAATTTCCATAAACTCTTTAAAATAATGTGTGCTATCCCCAAAACCGCATTTCTTTTCTCAAGGCCTCACCAAACCGAGCTCCTAACTCCCCTCTCGTATAATCCCTTTCCGCCCCATTTTCCCTCTCTACCTATTTTCATATATGTTCACGCCACAAGCTTTGATTTTTGGTATCGTGTATTTATTAAGTTTCTTTTTATCTTTTCATTAACTTTCATTGATATAAAGCAATGTTAATTTATAGGTGTGATTTTCATGCTGTCCCCCCACCTCCATGCTTTCACGTTAGTTAAGTTTGGATTCTTATGTCTTTTCCTTTCATATCCTTTTATGTACGACACTCGGGCTTTGTTTTTATTCGTTTTTAATATATATATAAATATATCTATATATCTATATATATTATATATATCATTAATATATATAGATAGCATATATACATAGATGTATATATTATCATATCTCTTATATATCTTATAATATATATCTCTATATATTATAGATAAATAACATCTCACATGTAGTACTCTCTATATATATATATATTATATCTATCTCTATATATATATATTCTATATATATATAATTATATATATATATATTATATATATCTTATTATATATTATATATTAGTATATAATTATTATATATTACCAGTACTACTACAAGATTTTTACATATACAAACGTTTTATTGTACTATGTCCGTCCGCTTAGTTATCCAAAGAGAAGCTCCCGTCTGCTTGCATATGCTTTGATCTGCAAGTTCTGTCTCCTTCCGAACAAACATATACCCTATTTCCTTTCAGTGTACCGGAGAGATTACCAGTTATCGCACATAGTTGTTGATGTTGCAGTACAATTACAATATTGCTTCAATGTGTTAATATTCTTTTTCGTGCTATCAGATCGGTATTTCTTTCTTCACCTCCCATTTCCGCCTGTTCCTTGCATCACCTCCCCCCATTCTAGGCCCTACCACTTTCTACCCTCCTTCTCCCTCACCTTCCGTTCGGAACGCCATTCTCATACCTTCTTTACTCTCACCGGTCTCGCTTTATCATTTCTAGTGGACCCTAATAACTATCTTCATTTATTATTTTTTTACTCGTATGTTTCTTGAACTTCCTTTCATAACTCTATACTCATTCACTCACTTACCCAACTCGTCTATTCACCCTCACCTATCTTTCATGTAACTCACAAACGTCTCTCCTCGAATAAACCACGCTAATTCACAGATTACCATTGTAATAGTTCAAAGTAGCCACCCAAATCTCGCAGTCCAAGGTCTCATCGTACCACAAGATTTGTGAACACAGCATATTCATGCAAAGATCGCGTCCCAGAACAATATTGTCATGCAACTAATTGCACAGCAGAATTTTGGCAGTACGCATTTTCGCATTTTTCTAAAGGAAAGATCGTCGTAGCCAGACGTTCGAGACTTCGCTTGTGTGACATTACGTCTTACTCCCTTCCGTGTCCTGCCTGGGCATAGACATTCCCAAGTACGTCTAGGGTAACGTCAGACGAGAGATAGTAGATATCGTATAGATAGATGATAGATATAGAGAGAGAGAGAGAGAGAGAGAGAGAGAGAGAGAGGGAAAGTAGATTAAAAAAATTCATCGTCCGAACGAATCTCTCTCTAGTACTTTTCTTAGACGAATCTTATGCGTCCCAAAAATTCCCTCTGGATGTCGAAACGCTGAGAACCGGAGCCAAGAACGTGCGGGCGAATACCTATTTTCCGTAGCTTCCCTTAGTCATGCATCTTAAAATTCTTCAAAAACATTTTCTCACATATTTTTTAAAATTATGTAGCAAGAGGAGCACAATCACACACACCCACACACACACACAAAACACACACACACCCCACACACACACACACACCACATGGACCACACCACCACACACCACACATATTTACACGCATGTACGCACAAAACAACACAACACAAACCACACACAAACACAAACAACACACAATATATCACGACGTATTTACGCACGCACACACACCGCCACACCACTGCACACACACATACACACACACACACACACACCACACACACACACACACACACACACACACACATAATGATTCACCCCATGCATACCACACCCACACACCCACACGAGAGAGAGGCGAGGAGAGAGAGAGAGAGAGAGATAGAGAGAAGAGAGAGGAGAGAGAGAGAGAGGAGAGAGAATAAGCGAGAGAGAGGAGAAATATTTTTTTAATAGGTAGGTAGAACCCCAGAAACATAGATAGGTAATAGTAGAGAGAGGGGATGATTACGTATATCTATATAGTATATATAATATATATATATATATATATAGATAATATCTAATTCTATATATAGTATATATGTATCTATTCTCTCTACTCTACACCCACACACAAACACCACACCACCACACACACAAACATACACACACCCACACACCACACACACCACACACACCACACACATATATATCGACATATTTACTATGTATCTATATCTCTATATTATATATATATATATATATATATATATATATATATATACATATATATATATATATATTATCTATATATATATATTATATATATATTATATATATTATATTATAATTTATATATTATATATTATATATATATTCTATATTATATATATATAGATATATGTAATATTATATATATATACTATTTATATCGTATATTAATATATATTATTAGATATATTATATAAGGCCGCGGTGGCCGATGGTTTGAGAGGCATCGGACTCAAGACTGTCACCCGAAACGGCAATCTCTATCTGACTTCGAGGTTCAAGTCACCGCCGCCACGGTGTTCCCGTGGGCAAAGAAACGTCACCTTGAATTGCACTTACCTAGCACTGGGGTGGCGCAGCCACCCACTCAAGTGCTGGTCCCCCAATGCCCGTGATAAATCTAGAGATGATTACCTACATAGGTACCTACGGCACTCTCCGTGGAAAGGAACTGGGCCCTACCACGTATCACTCAAAGCGGCATCACACATGAAAGCTGCAATTGGTGTCATGCTGTGACCACGGCGGCTCAGACATAACCACGTAAAATACGGATTATAATCTATATATATATATATATATATATATTCTATATATATAATATATAGATATTAATATAATATATATATCTATATCTGTATTATGTATGTATGTATATGTACACCACGCGCATATTTATAATATTAATATATATAATATATCTATATTCTATATTATATATATATCTTATATATCTCTATATATATATATATCTATACATGATCTTATTTATGTTGTATGTATATTATATTTATTATAGATCTAATATATATATATATATCTATAAATACATATATATAAATAATATATATATCCATATATATATGTATGTCATCTTATGTATATATATTTTATATTATATACTATTATCCTATATCTATTATATAGATATATATATAAACACACAAGATAATATGTATATATGTATTTTTTTAACGGTAGGTTCATGTTTGAGGGAGCGCCGATGGTCACAGCATGATACATCATTGTAGTTTTCTTCATGTTGTGGATGCTCTTGGCTTGATTACGTGGTGGGGTCCCAGTTCCTTGCCACGGAGAGTACCTTTGTTAACTGTTTTTTTTTAGGTATACATTCTCTCTTATTAATCCGGGCTTGGACACCAGCACTGACTTTGGCTGGCGTGCTCACCCAGTGGGATAGGTAGGCAATCGAGGTTTAAGTTCTTGCCCCCATAGAACAACCGCGCCGGCCGGTGACTCGCCCTCGAACTCAGATTGCCGTCAGTGACAGTCTTGAGTCCGATTCTCTAACCACATCTGGCCACCGCGGCCTACACACACACACACTACAACACAACACACACACACACCACACACACAACACACACACACACACAAACACCACACACACACACACACAAAACACACCACACACACCCCCACACACATATATATATATACATCATACATACACCATACACACACTCATATATATATATTATATATATCTATCATATCTATATATATATATATATCATATATATTATCTATATATATATTACATATTAGTTATATTCTATATATAATATATCTATATATTATATTGTATGTATGTATCTATATATACACATAAATCTTCATATATTATTAATCTATATATATATATATATCTATACTATCTCTAAAGTATATATCTCTATATACTCGATCTATCTATATATATATATAATATCTATTATCGCTAATAGATCGACAACACCCACATTTTACATAATTATATAATATTTATATATATAATACAACTATATAATATAGATATATTATATATACATACATATATTATTATATCGTATATATTATATATATATTATATATAATATATCTATCTACGTGACTCATATAAATTATATATATATATGATATATATATTATATATATATTATCATAATACCTATATATATACATAATCTATATATCTATATATATATATATATCTATATATATATATATTATAATATATGTATCTATATATATATTAATATATATATATATATCTCATATATATATCTCATATATATATATATAATAATCCACATATATATCTCCTTCGACTTCCAGCCACAGGGAAATGAGCTAGGTGCCCATATATCCTGAGCTGGCGATCCCAGATTATGCAAGCAAAGCTTTCCATGCCAGGTTCAACGGTGTAGCGTCGTGGCACATGGTCCTGCCACTGTACCCATGATCCCGTCTGAGAGACTCCGTTAAAAAGGCATCAAGACGAAGACTCCAAGGACTAGATGCGTCCAGGTTTCGCATTCATTGGAAAACTGGCAGAATCAAGATCCACACAAAGACATTTAGCTTGGTATTTATGCATAGGTTACTGAGTCTCCACTACTCCTTTGTTGTCGAGTTCATGATACTCCTGCTGCCAACCAGTCCCGTCCTCTACTGACGTCTTGTCTGACAGCCCAGAGATATGGACTAACAGCTACCAAGATGGAACGCTCTGTGTGAATTCATGTCGTCCATTTCAAGCATGGATCGACTGAACAGGTTCCCCTAACAGGCTCCCAACGTTCCTGAATCTTGGGTATTGGTCCAGACCTCTACACCCCAGGGCTTGCCTCATTGCTACATTCTCAGAGCCCTAACCCAGTGACTCCAGGACTCAGATGTAGGCAACATTATCGGCAAGTCAAGGTCTGACACCATGCAGGTATTGAAAAATGGTTTGTGCAAGGACACAGCACTTCCACATACCATATATGTCTTGGCTATTAGCCAATAATCTGTGCGGAAGTCTACAGATCCCTCCGATAACGATTCTCGCGCACCAAGCAACACCTTCTTCAGGTTAATCTAGACTGCAAGCCCCACGACCACTCACGATGGGGTGCACATGACTTTGAAGTGATCGGATACATTCCATTGTGGATTGTTGGGAAGTGAATCCAGACTTCCTCCATTCCTCTGTGCCTACGATGAGGGCAAAACCTTGCCTGGCTTGCTGATCAGTGTAATGGTACTGTTGCTACAGTCCCCCAACGTTCTTCTCCTCACTCCTTCCAGAGACCGATGACCACGGCCCCTCCTCAACAGTCATGATGGAAGGATACCAGACTAACCAAGTTCACCCTAGCCTTTAAGTTGAGCAGGATAATCACATATCTCTGCGGCCTTTTCCCGACACTTCGCTTGGAATCGCCTACTAACTTCATTTCGGGTCGGTAATATATTATATATATATATATCTAATATCATATATCTATATAATATATATATAATATATATCTAGTAGAACACACACACAACACACATATATATATATATTATATTATATTATAATTATATAGATATATATATATCAGAAGTTATGTATGCATATATACAATATCTATATATATATATATATATATCTATCTATATATATATATATGTTATATATATCTATTATATATATCTCTTTATCTATACGTATAGATATATATATATAATATATGTATATATATATATAATTATATATATATATCTCTATATATATTTATATATAATATATATATGTTGTGTGTGTGTTGTGTGTGTGTGGGTTGTGTGTGTGTGTGTGTGTGTGTGTGTGTCCACATGCATAGTTATAATATATATGAATGTATATATAACGTATTATAGCACACACCCAACACCACACAACACCCAAATATATGATTATCTCTTGGATTTAGTCGAGAAAAAGCTACATATATATGATTATATATATACATCCATATATTGGAATATATATATATATAATATATATTATAATATCGATATATCTTGTATCTATAACTATATCTATATATGTATATATATCACACAACAAACACACAACCACACCACGCACACACACACACATAATATATTTATATATATAATAGATATATATTACTATATATATAGCTATATATATATCTATATATTCTCTTACTATATATTATTCCCGATGACTTTCGTAGGAAGACCAAGCTAATCAATTCGTTACAATGCATTTAACACCAAGGGGAACATATGTTGCAAAATGGCAATATACATCCATGAACCAATGGGAACATACGATGCATTAGGAGAACCAATCTAAAAGGAACGATATTTCAAAAGGTAACCATGTAGGGAGTACGAATGTTACAAATAGTAGTGTATAAACACCCAAAGAGTGCAAGTTGCAAAAATGATGCAACCATATTAACGCGTGCTCACGAATTTTCAACACTTCATATGTTTACTTCTACGCATAATAGAACATGACTCAAATCCCGGACAGGCCCCATTTATCAGACTAGGTTCATCACACACTCGCAGGGGCTATTACAATGGCCCGATATAGTGCAGTTCACCTCCGTACATCCACTATACAAGGTGTTACGAATGCACAATCATCGTAGGTTTTCAGCACGTTCCTTAATCTCGCTTATAAAGACTTTTTTTCTTAGATGGCTTTTCCATTTTATATATATATATATATCGTATTATATATATATATATATCGATATTATATATATATATATATATTGTGTGTGTGTGGTTTGTGTGTGTGTGTTGTGTGGTGTGTGTGTGTGTGTGTGTGTGTGTGTGTTTGTATGGGTGTCATGTCCACACGCACACTACACACACACAACACACACACCACACACACACACACACACACCCCCCACACACACACACACAACACACACCAAGACCACGACGCGACACACACACCGGTTGCACACACACCCCCATATGTAGCAGCACGGACCTCTGCACACCTGGAGCTCCGCATACTTCCCAGGATGGGTCACTTCGGTCAACACTTCGTCCTCGCTTTCTCATACAGGCGCTTCGTGCGACTCAAGGCCGAATCTGACTTGGTTGACACATTAGTGCTCTCTGATTAGGGACTTCAGGCTCCTCTCATTCCCTGTTCGCTTACACTGCCATGTTAGCTTTAGAATCTTAAAATTACGACCAGCACACTCATCACCTGTTGGTCTCAGTGTGTAGAGTTCAGCCAAGCGCTTTAAGAGGCTCAGGTTTGAGATCCACTTAACTGACCTACTCCAGCTCAGTCACTGAGGTATTTTGCAGTGGTGATAGTAGTGGTCTCTTCTCGCCTTGGTTCCACGCCAGGAAGGTTTCCCTCTCCTGCCAAAACCATGACTGGTTTTTAAAGACCTATACCAAGATGGGTACTTTTATAACCAAAAACTATACCTGGTATTTAAAAGTAAGGCTAGACAGGTTACCCAATGCCAACCTAACACATCACTGAACCAACAACCTTGGGAAATGCAAAGTGCATCACCCAACCCAATATAGCCCCTGCTCCTGTCATTCCATGTCTTCCAGGTTCATTTACAGGTAACTGTACAATTACTAATACCGTGAGTTGGTTGCCGAGTCGTATGCCAGTCCCGCTAACACTATACATCACAAACTGCTGTAGAGTCTCACCGACGACTATCACGTATCAACAAACCCTGAGAATATATGTAGGAGAGACACTCGTCGGGATATTTCTAGAAGCGTGACTTGCTATCTTTGGGTTAAGCACGCCTTTCAGTGGTCAAGGAACAGGCCTCTTCATACCAAAATTAGCTCATGTTAGGTGGTTGCACAGGTATTAGAAAAGGGTCACTGGGGAACAAATCTCCCCAGCTTCAGCTGGGGATATTTGTAATCCCCCACTTATTTGTCAAGTTACAGGCAAGCTTTAGAATATGTTAAATGCCAATAGTGTGCCAAGAGCTACGCCTCAAGATTCAGGGGACTCTTTTCTTACTCTCAAATCCTTGCTGAAGAGAAATTGTCTCTATACACTAGACATACAGAACTATACCCTAGTCAGGACGATATATCGCCCACGTGGAAGGGAGGATTTAGCAAGATATACAACGTGTTACATAGACAATAGTCCAGCAAAAACCTGACACACGCCACACACATAAGTTCTAAAATGAGTTTGTGAAAACATGAACATGGCAACCAACGAAATTGCTAAAGAATCGAAACAACAATCAGTCACCCACTGTAGAGAACATATATATCATAAGCACATCCAACTATTAATGAACTTCATCAGCAGTGCAACGAATTCAAGAAAAGGAATATTCACGTCCGTGATAACACCCCGCATTAATTCGAAAGATTCACCACTTAAATCACTGTTATGAATGCATCCACAACAAAAGCAGGTGCCAAACAACTACCAAATACTGCTCAACCACACAGAATGAATACACATCACAACGATGTCCTAAATGCGGAAGGGAAATCGTACTACCTCCGCCAATATATGCCGATAAGACAAAGTCATCAAAGAACAGAAAAAGAGAAAAGACTGTAGGGCAACTGCCAAAGAAAATAAACCTATAGTGCAGTAGCAAAAGTTGCAGTTAACCAACCAGCTTTCACCACAAAAGAAACAAGAAGATGCCTCATCAACAATCTAAACCAATCATCTTCCAACTAACCAAACATCCTTTCTCATAAGCCAAGTGTGCTAATTAATGCAACATCTATCCTACCTCAAACACCAGGAAATAGAGTTAGCTAACATGAGACTCCAAAAAACCTACCTTGAAGATATAACATGCTCTTCACTGCGCCGGAGGGAGAAGAGATGTAACGAAGGAGAGCAGGAGGTCATCATTTCCCGCATCACAAGCACACGCACATCCATGTTCCTTACCAGACCTATCTCCACCCACAATATAAGTTCACCACAACTCAGGTCACGAGCCAAACCCAAACAAAATCTAGGGCCTTTAAAACACGCACATCTGCAGTCTTCCTCTAAAACACATACACACACATGAATCACCTTATGAGATGGAAGGAGAGCAGGAAATCATTGTCCCAGCCCATCAGAAAATACAGTGGCACCATCTACCAGTCAACAAACCAAAAAATCTTACCACATTTGGCGGGAACAACGACCCAGAACCCAACACAAAAGCAAAGCATGGAAAACAATCACATACAGTTGTACATCCAATCAATGACACCACCAAGGCATTATACAGGATGGAATCCCAACTAACCCCAATACTCCGGCAATTCTCTCTAATCAACTGAGAGGAAATACGAAAGGAATATCTTAATGCCATTAGTTACCATAAAGCATGATACGAGAATACTAAAACTCTCCAATAAGGAGACATTAAATAACACCACATATGATAGAAGAGAGAACATAAATAAACTTGGAGTGCATAACAAAAAATCAGAGACAGGATGTAGGTATTAAAAGAAAAATTAAATGTCCCAAACTCCCACTTAGTAAAAACAGCCAACGATAGCAAAACCCTACGAATACTACACAATCCTTTATATATTCTTCAACAGCCTGGCTGAAAGAAAAAGAACATTAAAATTATTTCCCCACATAATCTATCAAACAATAATTCAGCAAAACAATGACATTTTCAGTCATGCCTGAACTGATATCATGCACTTCTAAGAGGCAGCAACCCCTGTATAGCTGCTTGTGGACTAATGCCCATCACAGAATACTAGACCATATGACACAATCAGTGAGCAACAGACTGGTCGAATATGTCAATCAAGAACAATCATAACCGTGCCAAGTTCCCTATCTCATACCAAGAATTCGGCCTCCACTACAGACATAGTACATTACAAAACATTATGGCCATACTCATACAACCAGTTAATGCACCCACAAGTGAAACACCTTCTGTCAAGGGCAATCAGTTATTCCAACATTGCCCATCATGATTCCAAACCAACACACCCTGAAACATTAATGCTGACTGGGAAAGTACAAGGGGATCTTACAACCATATTATGTCAGACTTACAAACAAGATCTTCAAGGATCGAGACACAGAAAAGATAAGGTTAGGTTCAAGGGACACACACAAAAGAACAATTCGCATTATAGTACAGCATCAAAAAAACAAGAGTTTAAACTACATGAAAGCTGAATATGAAACCATAAAAAACTAAGCGAGGACGAATCTGCTGGAATGAAGAAACAAGAGATTGTTCCCAAGGAAAAAGTGGGAAAACTAACAGAACTTTTACAAAACACCGAAAAGACCCAGCATCCTCTTGGAGAAAAGTACAATAACTGATGTACAACAAAATTCACAAAAGATTGATAATTATTTAACATTTACCTGCTGTGTAACAGCAAAGGTCATTTAGTGGCGAATACCTTGTTATACTGAAAGTTAAAATATTTAAATGTTAAATTCTATCAATAAATGTCTTATAATAACAATAATATATTAAAAGTTCCAGCATCATATTATGTCTACATGTATAAATTCTTACATAACATTATGGATAATTAATGAAGAAACTAGTGGATATAAGGACAAGTCCATATGTCTTTTGGTCTGAATGTTGCCATGTTTCCATATATGTGCGACCGTTAATGTATCTTAGCATCCCTCACAAAGTGCTATCACTTTTAGCCTCATATCGGCCCATGAGTCAGTCGCTTGTATGATCGATTCAGTCTTGTTATACTCTATATTTCGGATGGATGGATGCTGGTCACCCACTGCTAAGTCATCTTTAAATCGCTCGTAGTTTGTTTTTTGAGGTATGCATACCATTGTTCCCTCCATTTATTGCGAAAATCTGATGCTGGTATCAAGCAGTGTTGGGGAGGAAAATGGTCTTCACCAGCTGAAGTGGCAGTTGCCTTGGCTTCCCGATCGCTTGATCTTTCCCCCTGTACCAAACAGGTGCTAGTACCAATACAGTTATTTTTATGTGCTGACATCAGTGCAAAGCAGTACTGAACTCCACTCTTGGATGGGTGGTGCATTTAGAGTCACAATATTTTACACATAGATGGTTACCATACTATCTCTAGTCATCTTGACTATGTCAAGTGATGGCATGTAACTCGCAGTGAAGATCCAGGCTGCTAGAGGAGAACTGCCATAATGCAGTCTTCAGTCTGCCACCATTTTCGATTCAAATTATATGTATGCAATTCATCTGATCCTTGGGGACTTAGAGTATGTTGAAGAAAATCCCGTTCTGGCTTCGGTTTGGATCCTCTGCCTTTCCTAATTCCGCCATTCTGTTTGATTTGATTAGTCCAGGAGTGAATTGAGGACGTCCCCCATCAGCCAAAACCCTGTGAGATTTAAATTAAGATCCAAAAGTTCCTCATCTCCGATATAGGATTGTCTATCCTCAGGGTTGAAAACATCTGGATGTAGGAGTCCTAGAATCTTTTTAGTGCCGTGTATTAAATCGGTTTTCATGTAGTCCCATGTATGAAGGAGGTGGTTCTCCACTATCAGCATACAGTAACTCTACAGGTGAAAACATGAAGCCCCTGGTACAGATTCTGAGAGCTTCATTTGAACTGAGTCCAACATACTAGATAAGCAGTGGGAGTTGACAGATGAATAAGCCGCACATGCCTAGTCCGTCCTACTATGAATGAGCACTCAGTCAAGCCGCAGAACCGTTGGTCCCTGCACTTCAAGATAGATGTGAAGAACGCCGGCACAATACTAAGTGCTTTTGTAGCCTTCATCTTTAACTGTTCAATGTGAGGTATCCATGTAAGCCTTGAGTCAAAAATTAGACCCAAGTATTTCACCTCTTAGACAATTTGCAGTGGGTTTGATTCTAAGTAGATGGAAGGATGGAACTTTTCTTGTTTGTGGAAATGCTTAGCCATGGTCTTGCTTGGAGAAATTTTGAACTCATAGTATGTCGCCCCACTGCACAACCTGATTTATTGCAGTCTGCATGTGTCCTTGCATATCCTGTAAGCTTCCTCCTGAGCAGTACAGTGTAAAGTCAACCACATGCAGATTACATGAGATGGCACTTGGAACGACCTAGCCATTTATAGTAATGGCGTACAGAGTCACACTCCCATGTGGGATCCCTAATAGCTGATCTTCCAGGTTAGAGAAACTCTTTCCCACCCGAACTCTAAACTTCCTGTCAGCAAGGAAGCTTTGTATGAAGGTAGGTAATGCTTCTCTTAAACGATGTCCTATATCTTCGAAGCTTCCAAGTTGTACTGTAAGCCTTTTAACCAAGGTCAAGAGACTGCTAACAACGTAAATACATGTGTAAGGAATTCATGTATAGCAGCTTCCATCCTCACAAGTGCATCTGCGGTTGATATCAATTTTCTAAACCCATATTGATATGCCATGTTAACCTAAAGTTTATCATTTTCTCTATCAGCTTGCAGATGCAGCTTGTGAATTTTGGAGAATGCTCTAATTTGAATTTGGAAATGTGTGGGAATGTCACTGTTCAGTAAAACTGCATCTATTCTTAAGAACCGGACTCTCCACTCGCTGATACATCAATGAAATCTTCCAAGAGTAGAAATGGGGGTGGCAACTGCCTAAGTATCTCTTCCAAATCATCTATGTTGAGATTATGTGGAGGAAGGTAGATGGACATACCATCACTGCTACTCCTACAAGTCGGACCAAGCGCACCGTGCGTTGTGCGGCAAAATCAAGTGAACGTTCGACCTGACAAACGTTTCGCGAAGCGTTGCGAGGCGAGCAGGGTGAGGGCTGTAGGTGTTTCGCTTTACCTCGCGGCCCATTTGTAAACAACCAAAGTGGCCGTCAACTTACAGACTCAAAAGTACATCTGTCTGAACTGCTACATCTCTTTCTTTTTGCCTTTCTATCTTTATTAATAGGTGTGTAATATAGAAGTCGTATACATCGGTTTCGAGCCCTAATTACAGTCTCACTCAGGAAAATAAAAACCGTTCACCTTGGGCGGTTTTTCATTTTCTCATAGCCAGCTTCTTTGTCATCCTAAGCTCCAGTGAGATGACCGAGGCGAGGGTAGAGGAACGAATGAAGACTGGCTATCTTACAAAGTCGCCAAGAAGTTGGCTCCTTTTAATAAGGTACTGTTGAAAGTTTGACCCACTTTCACACAGCACACACCCAAACTCCGAAGTGTAGCCTACAGAAGGGGAAAAAAGTTCATGCAAGAATAATATTTCTTTATAACTTATTTTATGCAAACTGCATCCGCAGAGAAGGGCAGGCACATACAAACATAAGACATTCATGCCCGTAACAAAATGCAACGTATGTCCTTAACTCAACAGGAGGCAGAAAAGCAAGAGGGGTAGTCCCTTCAGACTTTTCACTACTTCTATGTAATTTTCTCTTTCTATTCAGTCACATGGTGGAACCACCATGTCTTACTAAATTGGTTGTTGGAGATCATCAACTCACGATCCTGCCATTTCGAACACGACAGCAGGCGGCAACCTAAAGGACTGCCCCGGTCCTAGCGACAGGGACATCTACATCACGATACAGCACCCCACAGTATCTCACACCCATTGCACAATCATCCTTTCAAGTGGCAGATGCCAATCCATCAATACAATACTAATTTATATATACAAAATATATTATATATATAATATAACTTATATCTCTATATAATAATGATATATCATAAATATATATATATATATACATACTGCATACATACGATACACATACACATACACACCATATAAATGTTTGTATGTGTGTGTGGTTGGTGTTTATATTATATATATATTTATATATTATATATATATATATATAATTATATATCTGTTATATGTATTATATATAATATATATATATATATCTATAATATATAATCATACATAACAATAAATATATATATATAAGAGATCTATATATATATATAATATATATGCATGTATATATATACATACTATATATTCACATACAATAATACACACAC
>NC_051422.1:25673541-25676041 GCF_015228065.2 Penaeus monodon
CTGCAAATGTCTAAGAGGTGAAATACTTGGGTCTAATTTTTGACTCAAGGCTTACATGGATACCTCACATTGAACAGTTAAAGATGAAGGCTACAAAAGCACTTAGTATTTTGCGGGTTCTTTCACATCTATCTTGAAGTGCAGACCACACGTTTCTGCGGCTTTACTGAGTGCTTATTCATAGTAGACTTGACTAGGATGTGCGGCTTATTCATCTGCAACTCCCACTGTTCTCTAGATGTTGGACTCAGTTCATAATGAAGCTCTCAGAATCTGTACAGGGGCTTTCAGGTCTTCACCTGTAGAGTTCCTGTATGCTGAGAGTGGAGAACCACCTCCTTCATACACTGGGACTACATGAACCTGATTTACTACACGGCACTACAAAAGATTCTAGGATCTCCTACATCCAGATTGGTTTTCAACTCCCTTGAGGATAGCCAATCCTATAGTCGGAGATTGAGGAATCTTTTGGATCTTAATTTAAATCTCACTAGGGTTCTGGCTGATGGAATTCCTCAATTCACTCCTTGGACTAATCAAATCAAACAGAATTTGGTTGGAATTAGGAAAGGGCAGAGATCCAAACCAGAAGTCAGAGAGGGATTTCTTCAACACACTTCTAAGTACCAAGGATCAGATGAATTGAATACATATAATTTGATATCTGAAAATGGTGAGCAGAAGGAAGACTGCATATGGCAGTCTTCCTCTAGCAGCCTTGATCTTCACTGCAGAGTTACATGCCATCACTGCAGTAGTCAAGATGACTAGAGATCTTATGAACCATTCTATTGTAAAATATTGTGACTCTTAAATGCACCACATCCAGAGGGAGGTTCAAGACTGGCTTGCACTGATGTCAGCACATAAAAAGATAACTGTATTGGGTACTAGCACATGTTGGTATCAGTGGGAAAGAGCAAGCTGATCGGAAGGCCAAGGCAACTGCCACTCAGCCTGGTGAAGCTCATTTTCCTCTCCCACACACTGGCTTGATACCCAGCATCAGATTTCGCAATAAATGGAGGGAACAATGGAGGCATACCTCTAAAAAACAAACTACGAGAGATTAAAGATGACCTTAGCAGGTGGGTGACCAGCATCCATCCCATCCGAAAAGTAGATGTATTAACAAGACTATGAATCGATCATACAAGACTGACTCATGGGCCGATGATGGCTAAAAGTGAAGCACTTTGTGAGGGATGCTAAGATCCATTAACGGTCGCACATATAGTGGAAACATGTGCAACATTTTCAGACCAAAGACATATGGACTTGCTTCCTTCATATACACTAGTTTCTTTCATTAATTATCCATAATGTTTATGTAATAATTTTATACATTTAGACATAATATTGATGCTTTGACTTTTAATATATTTATTGTTATTTATAAGACATTTATTGATAGATTTTTAACATTTTAAATATTTTAACTTTTCAGTCTAACAAGGTATTCGCCACTAATGACCTTTGCTGTTGACACAGCAGGTAATGTTAAATAATTTATCAATCTTTTGTGATATTTTTGTTGTTACCCATCAGTTATTGTACTTTTCTCCAAGAGGATGCTGGGTCTTTTCGTGTGTTTTGTAAAGTCTTTTGTTAGTTTTTCCCACTTTTCCTGGAACAATTCTCTTGTTTCTTCATTCCAGCTTCGTCTCTCTGCTTGTTGTTTTATGGTTTCATATTCAGCTTTCATGTAGTTTAACTCTTGTTTTTTTGATGCTGTGCTATAATGCGGAATTGTTCTTTTGTGTGTGTCCCTTTGAACCACCTATCTTTTTCTGTGTCTAGATCCTTGTAAGATCTGTTTTGTAAGTCTGACATACATATGTTGTTGAAGATCCCCTTGTACTTTTCCCAGTCAGCATTACTGTTGTCAGGTTGTGGTTGGTTTGGAATCATGATTGGCAATGTGGAACTGATTGCCTGAATCAGAAGGTGTTCACTTGTGGTTGCATTAACTTTTGTTATATAGGTCCCATAATTGTTAATGATTACTATGTCTGTAGTGGAGGCCGAATTCTTGGTGATGAGAGTAGGGAACTTTGGCCCGGTATGATTGGTCTTGATTGACATATTGACCAGTCTGTTGCTCACCTGATTTGTGTCATTATGGTCTAGTATTCTGTGATGGGCATTAAGATCCCCAAGCAGCTATACAGGGTTGCTTGCTCTTAAGAAGTGCATGATATCAGTTTCAGGCATGACTGAAAATTGTCATTGTTTTTGCCTGAATTATTGTTTTGATAGATTATGTGGGGGAATATTTTAATTCGTTCTTTTTCTTTCATGCCATGGCTGTTGAAGAATATATAAGGATTGAATATTCTGTAGGTGTTTGCTAATTCGTTGGCTGTTTTTACTCAAGTGGAGTTTGGACATTTTAATTTTTCTTTTTAATACCTACATGCCTGTCTCTGATTTCTTTGTATCCACTCCAAGTCTTATTTATGTTCTCTCTTCTATCATATTTGGTTTTATTTTAATG
>NC_051422.1:25693541-25709109 GCF_015228065.2 Penaeus monodon
ATTATTGTTGCATTGGAGTGCGTCACCTTTTTTAGGTATGGGAGTAAAGATTGATTTTACCCAGTCTTCTGGCCATTTTCTTTTATTCCATATTTTTGTACAGAGTTTGTAGAAGAAGTATTCAACACTTTCGCCAGCATTCTTAATTAGTTCTGCTGTAATTTCATCTATTCCGGGGCTCTTGTTATTCTTTACTTCTTTTATGGCTTTTATAACTTCGTCTAGCAGTGGCGGTGGTTCATCTTCGTTGTCATTGAGTCTAATTAATGTTGTTGTTAGATCTTTATTCTTTTTATATAGGTTGGAACAATATTGATTCCATCCATCTTTGACTTCTTTTCCATCACATAAAACAAGTTCATCTTCAGTTTTGATAGTGTCCATTGTAGGCTTGAATTTTCGTGTGATGTTTCGTACTCCTTGGTTGAGTTCTTTAGATGTCTTATTGATAGAACAGTTTTCAATTCTCTGGCAATGTTCATTTAAATATTTTTCCTTATCTTGTCGCAATAATCTTTGAATTTATGTATTTTGCTTTTTGCAAATTACTTTTTCAACTGGATTATTGATACCCTTTGATTTTAGGCATCTTCTTGTTTCAATTTCACTTAGTGTTTTTTCAGATATCCAGGGGGAATTTGTCTTTTTCTTTTTGGCGATAGTTTCTTAAGCAGTGCTCAGTGTTTCCTTCTTCCCACAATCATTTAGTGTTTATCATCTTCACATTGATTGAGTATTTCAAATTTGTTTGACACTGTAATTCTGTAATTGTTATCAAGAGTTTTGTAGTCGAGCTTTAGAGGTGGTGTTGGACGCTCCATCTTTTTGAGTCTTATTTTAAAGTCGATAGTTAGTAGTTGGTGGTCACTGTTGCAGTCGGCACCAGGTCTTGTCTTGGCATTTTTTATGCAACTTTTCCATTTTTGGTTCAGCACAATGTAGTCAAATTGGTATGCGTGTTCTTTTGTCTGGTGAAAACCACGTGTACAAGTGTCTTGGGTGGTGTTGGAACAATGTATTGGCTATAACTAGATTATTTGTACTTCAGAATTCAATAAAATCTTTACCTCTTTCATTTATATCTCCAAGGCCGAATTTTCCACAGGTGTCATTTTTTAGATAATTTTTTCCTACTTTGGCGTTGAGGTCTCCCATGATCACTTTTACATCTCTGTTAGGGATTGTGTCTAAAGTATCTTGGAGAGAGTTATAAAAATTTTCCATTTCTTCATCACTTGCAATATTGGTTGGTGCGTAGCATTGTATAATACTAATGTTATGAGGTTTTGCTTGTATTCTGACTTTTAAAATGCGATCATTTATTGGGCTGTACCCAATTAGTGCATTTGCATTTTTTTTTCGTGAGAATCATAGCAACTCCATGACTATAATTTCCTTCTTCTTTTACAGAAAAAGCTGTCTTGTTTTCTTTAGTTTTGAAACTTCCATTACTTTTCCAATTGGTCTCACTGATTCCTAGTATTTGAATGTTGTATCTATCCATTTCGTTACAGACAGTATGTAATTTACCCATCTCCTTCATTTTCCTTACGTTCCACGTTCCGATTTTTAATGTGTTTCTTAATTGGATATGTTTTCTTTATCTTCTTTGTCTTCCAGATGCATGTTTAACATTGTCAGCCTGGTTGCCCACTGACTAACGCGGCCCTTGATAACCCACGCGACGGGCGATGTGGTATGAATTATCATTTCTGTATTTAATCATTGGTGTAGAGGTTTGTCAGGAGAAAATAAAAGTTGAGTGGAATCCCCCAGGCTCCTTCTCAACTCGCAGTCTCCAACTAACTAGGAGGACCTATCTCTGCCGCTTTAAAACAGTTACACTGTAATACGCCAGGTGAAACCAGTAATCAGTAGAACCGAAGGTGTTTTCACCAGATATCCTGCCCTGCTGCCGACAGTTTCGCCGCAACCCTGGTATAGGGAGCTAATAGGGTGCTATCCTTGTTCAAGGGAACCCCAGGGTGCAGTTTATTGTCTTACCCAGGACAAATATATATATATATATACATATATATATATATATATATATATATATATATATATATATATATATATGTGTGTGTGTGTGTGTGTGTGTGTGTGTGTGTGTGTGTGTGTGTGTGTGTGTGTGTGTGTGTGTGTGTGTGTGTGTGTGTGTGTGTGATTTAAGAAGGCGCTTTTATGTTTGTTTTTTTCAATGACAGTTTAGTGTTCTATTATATAATTACAATGCCAACACCAATAAAAAGGTTTATTTAATATTATCCATATCCATAGTAGTAGCGTTGTTTTCTTTTCGTGGAAAGTTCACAGCGAAAGCGGGAAAAATCACTGAACTACATTTCTGCTCGTTTGGCTGTAGTTGAAGTCTTTCTATGCAGATTAATTCATTTCTTGTGCTGATTCATGTTTTATTTATTTATTCATTCATTTATTTCTATTATTATTATTATTTATCTACCTATCTTTATGTTCACAAACGATGGAAAATGGTCAGAAATAAAAGATATGCGTCTAACCACCTTCTTAATATTTGTTGTAGTGTCATTAACACAGGAAATAACTAATCTGTGAATCTCTATAAATCCCTTCAACCTTATAAAAAAAAAAAAAAAACTTTGTATAGCATACCCTCTGATGAGATACCAAAATACCGTAACGAAGCTTGGTGCCTACGCAGGAAGTGAAAAAAGTCACTGGTTTCATGATTTTTTATATTTGGGTATTTGGTACACTTCAGTTGGATAAGAATAATCTGAGGTGCTAAAACATACACAATAACCGTCATTTATCCATACAATATTTCCACTATTGGATTTTTTTTAAGTGAAAGAAACAATATTTGCCTAAAAGACAAGAAGGTTTGCCAGTCCTGGCTTAATCATACATGTTTTAGTTCCTTGATAGTTTCATTTCTCTATATTAATTTTGTTAATCCTCTTATGATTTTGATTGCAATTCAAACGTTACATTCTAATTTGTTTTTGATTTAGTCTTAAATGGCCTCCACGCAGCCTTAAAAGACACGGAATTCCTGAATAGATTCCTGATAGTAGTGTTATATTATATTAGCTTTATGTATTCCATTTTCCTTTTAAGAGCATTTCAGAAAGTTACCAGTGAGCACACATAATAATAATAATGACAATAATAACGATAATAGTAATGTTAGCAATTCTAAAAACAACAGCAACAATAACAATAATAATAATAATAATAATAATAATAATAATATTTATTTTTATAATAATAATAATAATAATAATAATAATAATAATAATAATAATAATAATAATAATAATAATAATGATAACAATAATAATAATGATAATGATAATGATAAAAATAATAATAATAATAAGAAGAAGAATGACAATGATAATATTAATAATAATGATAATGATAATAATAATGATAATAATACCAATAATAATAGTAATGATAATAAAATAATAATAATAATTAATACAAACCATAATAATTATCTTATTGTTATTGTTATTGTTATTATTATTATTATTATTATTATTATGATTATATTATTATTATTTTTATTATTATTATTATTATTTATTATTATTATTATCTATTATTATTATTATTATTATTATTGTTATTTTATTTATTACTTATTATTAGTTAGATTAATAATAATAATACTAATAATGATGATGATGATAATAATAATATAATAATAATAATAATAATAATAATAATAATAATAATAATAATAAGGATGATGTAGTGATAAAAAGAAGAGAAAAGTTACAATAACAATAATGATAATGATAGGATAATGATAATAATAACAATAATAATATCAATAAGATAATAATACTAATAATAATAATAATAATAATAATAATAAATAACAATAATAATAATAACGATGATGATAATAATATTAATGCAAGTTCATGATGATGATGATGATAATAATAATCAAATAATAATTAATAATATAATAATTAGAATAATAATAATAATAAATAGTAATAATAATAATAATAATAACATAATAATAATAACAAGAACATAAAAAATAAAACGTTTATGATTAACAATATATATTGATACTATAACAACAATAACGATAATAAAAATGATGATAGCAATATAATAATAGTAAGATTATAGCAATTAATACTAAAATAGCATTAACACTACAACAACAACAACAACAACAGCAGCGCAACAACACAACAACAACAACAACAACAACAACAACAAACAACAACAACAACAACAACAACAACAACAATAATAATTTCAATAATCAAAATCAAAATAATAATAATAATAATAGATAATAATAATAATAATAATAATTAAAATTACCAAAAAATTATGATGATAATGATAATAATAATAATTATAAAATAATGATACTTATAATAATAATAAATAAGAACAATAATAATAACAATAATAATAACATAATACATGATAAATGATAATAATAATTAATAATAATAATAATAATTAATAAATAATGATTAAAGAATAATATATAATAATAATTAATAATAATATAATAATAATATAATAATTACAATAATTAATAACAATAACAAATTAAACAGTTAACACATTAATAACAACAAACAACAAACAAAAACAAACAACAAACAACAACAACAACAATAACAATAATACTACTACTAATAATAAGATAATAACAATAATACTAATAATAAAAATAATAATAACAAAAATAATAATAATTAATGAAAATCATAGTAATAATAATAAAAATGAAAATAAAATTACAAAAATTATAATGATAATAATAATAAACAATAAATAATAATAATAATAAGAATAATAATAATAAAATAATAAGTAATAAAATAATAAATAATAATAATAAACAATAATAATAATAATAACAATAATAATAATATAATAAATAATAATAATAATAAATAGAATAATAATTGTAGTTATCATAAACTCATTGTAGGTATAACATTAATAATGATAATATAAATAAGGATAATAGTAACGAATTATAAACAATAATACTACTAATAACATTAACACTAACAACAACAACAAAAGCAGCAGGAACAACAACAACAACAACAACAATAATAATGATTTTAATACTAATAATAATCAATAATAATAATAATAATAATAATAATAATAATAATAATAAATAAATAATAATAATAATAATAATAAATAATAATAATAATAATAATAATGATAATAATAATAATAATTATAATAATAATTATAGTTATCATACTCTAATGTAGGTATAATAATAGTACGTAATAATAATAATAATAATTATTATTATTATCATTATTATATCATTATTAGTATATATAATAAATAATAAGGATGATTTATTCAATATATAAAAATGACAATACTGATATGGTAATAATAGTGTTAATTGTTGTTATGTCCGATTATGAAATGACAAAACAACGACACTGATATAATGGTAACAAGAGTGGCGACACTTAATTAATATCAACAGTGCATTTAACGGACGTTTTTTCGCAAACGGCATAATATCTACAATCAGTGATTGTTTATCCTTTAGGTTCTGCCATATTGGAGTTGTGATAAAACTTCGGCAATTCAACCATTTTCCAAACTCATTAGGACAAAAGAGGAAGGAAAAACATGTGAGACTAAAACATCTAAAAATAATTGAGCTTCCCACTTTGTAGCTTCTAAAGAATGTAAATAAGATTAATCTATAGACAACAGCAGTGTCACAATATTGTTTTTTTAACCGGAAATCCCTAAACGTTTACTCTAAGGCCGACAAAGCGCAACCATTAACCCAGCACTTACCATCGTCTTCATTCTTACTCCTTACTGTGTAAGGAATATCCCACACCAGCAAAATGGATGTCAGTAGCAATAAATTGATGACCTTCCTTTATAAAGTTTTCCCCCCGTAGACTGATGACCGGCACGCAAAGATGATAGCCACTCCGCCCTGAACTGAGGTAACTAATGAAACACATCTTTGGATAATGAAACTAAAAGCGTTTTTGTTAATTTTTTTGCTCCCTTCGTCTGTAGTATATTACGTCGCCTGTCATTAGAGGAAAAGATGCTAACACGCCGTACATTTTCTCTTTTTTTATAATGGGAAACAGATCGAAAGATCGATAGGAAGCATGGACGGGCCGATTACAAATGGTGTAAGAGCTGCACTTTTTTGTGATATTTTCAATACTGTTCTTACATCTTATCAAAATTCTCATATTGCAAATTATCTTTTAACATGTATGTTTAGTCTATCAGATTATAACATCAATATTACAAATCAAACGTTATATATATATATATATATATATATATATATATATATATAATATATATATCTGATATAATATATATCTATGTGTGTGTGTGTGTGTGTGTGTTGTGTGTGTGTGTGTGTGTGTGTGTGTATGTGTCTATGATTAATATGTGTGTGCGTTTATGTGTGTGTGTGTGTGTGTGTGTGTGTGTGTGTGTGTGAGTGATGTGCATTTACACACACACACACACCACACACACACACACACACACAACACACACCATATATCTATATATATATATATATATATATATATATATATATATAATATTATATATTATATATATATTGGAGAAAAAAAGGTATGAATGAGGAATGAATTATCTTCACAAACAAGAGCTGTATTGGCCGGTTTCGATTGCGTCTTCGTCGAAATACATGTATTTCTGAGAAGACGCAATCGAAACGGTCAAATACATCTTGTATTGTGAAGAATTCATTTCATTCATACCTTTTCTACATTTGTCAAATGAATAGTTTCATATATATATATATATATATATATTATATATATATATATATATAATATATATATAGAATATATATATATATATATATACATATATATATGCATGTATGGTACGTAAATATATATGTGTGTATATATGGTATATAATATGTAAAATATATATGTGTGTATATATACATATCTATATGTGTGTATGTATGTGTGTGTGGTGTGTGTGTGTGTGTGTGTGTGTGTGTGTGTCTGTGTCGGTGTGTGTGTTGTGTGTTGTTTGTGTTGTGTGTGTGTGTGGGTGTTGTGTGTGTGTGTGTGTGTGTCGGTGGCTGTGGTGTGTGTGTGTGTGTGTACAACACATGTGAGGTTTTCACCCCCCCCTGACAATACCCATCACCTATCCCCATCCCCTCCTTGCCCCAGATCCTTCTTTCCCTCTCATACCCTTTCCTTTTTTTTTTTCTGTCCCTCGTTTTTTCCGTCTATCACTCCACGGTGTTTCTCCCTCTCTACTCGTTTTACTTGCTTGTTCTACCTTTTATCTCTATCTCTATACCATCTTGCCTCGATGCTAATTTCCCTCTTTTCCAATTTTTTTTTCTCGGTTGCCCTACTTTCTCTCTTTAACCCTATCCTCTCCTGCTCCCATCCTGTCCCTACCCAATGCAGCGTCCTGCCGTAATTTACACGACGAGTTGAGCGCAGCCGGACCACTTCCCTCTGCCATTTTTACGCTTTTTAGATTTGTATTATGCTGGCCCTCTGTACATGTATTTCAAACTTATTTACACACTTTTGCATATTTCTTAATAAAAATACCATTGAAATCTTTGGTTACCTACATACAGTTTACAATGATTCACAAGATGAGCGGATAACGGGGACATCCACATCTACTGCGAATGCACCTTTCTTTTACCTTTTTTCTTATATTTTAAGTTCAGTTATATGTATGTATATATATATATGTAATATATATATATATATATATATATATATATATATATATATATATATATATATATATATATATTTATATATATATATATGTATATATATATTTTTATATGTTCATCTTTTTAATATCTTTTAGAGCAAGACAATGTTACTGATTTTACGATTTTTATTAATGAATCGCAGCAGATTGTTTTAAGTACATTTTTATCATAATTATATATATTTCTTATTATTTCTTTTAACGTTCTACTGCTTTTGTTTATGATTTTTATCTTTTATGTATTTTATTTCATAATAAAATTTCTATCTGTCATTTTACTATATTCTGTGCTACGCTTCCGTCGCGGGAGTAATGTAAACCACCTGTTTTTGTTAATAAAGGAGTGGAACTCTGACTGTTGTGTGGACTTTACTTTTTGGATTACCTGTCTGGATTTAACACCACGGATGTTGAAACAAGTTGTGCTGCCCCTTTACTTGCCTAGGTGTATCTATTCTGGACAGGTTTTACCTTTACATTAGTTTACTGTAAAACCATGTGTGCTTCGACTTTACTTTTTACTCATTCTGAATTTTACTTACTTTCATTTGTGCTTTACTCGTTTCTTTTATTCTGCGTTACCCTTTTACTTGAGATTTTGCTTTTTTACTTTTAGTCATTTCACGATCTCCTTTCTCCAATCATGTCACCTTTTACCCCTACCTCGTGTCATTAATTACTGTAATTTCGATGCTTAGTTCTTTTTACTGTTTAAGCCAATATTGACATGCTTTATTTTTCTTAAGCCCTTCTAGCGTATTCTTATTAATTCGTAAGCCCTTTGGCACTTGTCTTTTTACGTATTAATTGGTTTTCCTCTGATGCCTTCTGCCGCTGTGCTTTTTGTTAATTTTAAGATTTTGTATTTTATTTAATGTATCCATCTTCATATTGGTCACGCTCTGGTAGGTCTGACATCTCCGGGGGTTAGTTGGCTTGTGAGATAGTGTGGGTCTGAGCCTTCACTTGGTCCCTCACCCCCTTTTTCGAGGAAAGAACGGGGCCCCATTTTTCCTTGGCCCCTAAGCTGAAGTCTCACGGCCTCACGAGTGGCCTCATTGGAACCTTATTACATAACCTTACACCACAAGAACGATGCGAGAGACTGCGGAGAGAAAAAGAGAGAGAAATGAAGAAGGCAAAGAAAAGAGACAAGGACAGAGAAGAAATATTTACACAATTACATAATTACACACACACACACAAAAACACACACCAATATATATATATATATATAAACAAAAATATAATATATATATATATATTATATATATATATAATATTATATAATATATATATATATGTGTGTGTGTGTGTGTGTGTGTGTGTGTGTGTGGGTGGTGTGTGTGGTGTGTGTGCCTACGTGTGTTTGTATATATATATATATATATATATATATATATATATATATATTAAAAATATATATATATATTATATATATATTATAATATATATACATTATATATATATATATACATATACACACAAAATTTTGTGTGTGCTGTGTACGATCCATACAACCGAAGTCAGGGTAGTTTCCAGGGTGGGTCACACCAGGGTCCAACAGCCATGTCCTCATCATTGGACATCGAGCTTCCCTCGCGTTAACACAGCCGCACGTCTACTTTGTATCCGGGCTAAGTGCAGAGTTCGTCGTTTTGTCGTTCGAAGGCCGAGAAGGACCCAGAAGTTGCGAAAACCACATTGATTTGCTACATCGAGACATCGGCTCCCCCTCACTCAGGGCAGGCTTTACAGGGTGAATGGGGAACGCCTCTCCTTACATGCCGTTAGCTTCAGGGTTGTAGGCCGTGGTGTGATGGGATGGAGGTGCCCAATAGTGCGAGTGAAAAGAGGTGACCGGCCCGGGAGTTATGTGGAGGGATGGCCGAATCTCACGGAAATGTATAAGGAGAGCAGAGCGGAGGAGCAGGAGCGGAAATGGCGTTTGACATCAGGAATAGCTTTCGGCCATTAGTTGAATGGTCACTATGGTGAAGACGGTAGCGATGGCTTCTGATGACAGTAGGGGACCGACTACGTCGACGTGGATGTGTGCAAAACGCCTCGCAGCTGTTGGAACGATCAGGGGACCGTTTCGGTATCTGATTGCGAATTTTGGATGTTTGACAGGCGGGGAACGATCGACCCAGTTCTTTGCGTTCTCTGAGATGCTGTGGCCACATGAATTTCTGCTCAGGAGACGTGTTGCTGTGTGTCGGAGAGGATGGGCCAGGCTGTGGAGAGGCTGAAAATGTGACAACGGAGGAGCTGGAATCCACGGCGAGGCCGACTGGTGCTGATGTCGACAGGGTTGTGGTGCCCTGGCTTCGTCCAAGGGACGTCCTCCCATTCATTGAGGGAAAGGTAATGGAGGATGACATCGAGGGGTCTGTTCGATGCTCTTTAGCAAGTGGGTTGTAGTTGAGCCCTTATTGAACTGCATGATGAAACTTTGGAGAGGGCATCGGCTACAGGATTCTTCCTGCCTGGAAGGTGTCGAAGGGAGCAGTTGAACTCCCCCCCCCCCCCGGCCCGATGGCGGAGAGATGACGGCGATGGCGGAGCCATCGTCGCTTGTCTCGTGACGGCGTGGGACAGGGCATGTGATCTGTAGAATAATGAGGTTGTTGCCCTCAGAAAATGCGGAAACGACAGACAGCTGGGTGCACGGCAAGCGAGCTCTAACTAGCGAAGGTTGAGAGCTCTTGGAGGGTCTTGACTGAGGTGGATGGGAAATTGCTTGCTGCCGCAACCTGTCGGAAGGGGAGACACCTACAGGAGAGAGGCAGTGCCCCAGGAAGTCCACCTCTCTGATGCGAAAACACCATTGTATCGCATTACAAGCCACGCTGCTGACTGCGGTCCTGTTTGGAGTGAGAAGATGAGGATGGCGTCGATGTAGCAAGGCAGGGGATAAATCACCCAAGATGGCCATCATCATCCGCTGAAAGGTGACATAGCATGTGGCCGCTGCAAATGGCGAGGCGGCCACCACTCATTGATCAATGCTTGTTACGCGGGTCGAGCAACTAGCGACCAAGCAGTTACAACTTAAACCGCAGAAGTCGGAATCGAGATCACTCGTGGCCCTGCCACTGGAACATAAAGTCGAGGTTTGTGCAGGACCGGAGCTCTCTCTCTGAGGTGAACAGCCTGGGTGTCTGTCTCAATAGAGAGGGAAGAGCAAAAGGTTCCAAACAATAATGACCCATCTTGTAGGGGAAGGTCTCTCCCCAAGGATCATGTGTCTGACCAGGCGTGGCAGCCTTTGTTGCGACGGTGAAGAGGGAGAATGGAAGTTGAGCAATGCATATGGCATGAGTACGCCCTGTGGCTAGCAAAACACGGCCTCTTTGGTGCATTATCCCAACAAGACTGGTTGGGCACTGATTGGCGTCAGGTCAATTGGCTGGTCTTGCGGAGGCTAGGCCAAGCAGTCCACAGTTCTGAGAGTGGCGGTACAATGGGCCATTGGATAGGTATATCCTCTCACTCCCCTGTGGCTGTTGGGCATGAGGTCAAAAATATGGCGTATGTAATGACAAAAATTCAAAAAACCCCAAACAAAATAGATACTAAGCGAACGAA
The DNA here is from genome assembly GCF_015228065.2 of Penaeus monodon. Lineage (NCBI taxonomy): Eukaryota > Metazoa > Arthropoda > Malacostraca > Decapoda > Penaeidae > Penaeus > Penaeus monodon. The sequence goes on from NC_051422.1 coordinate 25,704,927, forward strand.
CCGTGCAAGGCCGAAACCATGGCAGTCACTTTGAAGTTCATAGATCGCTTCAGTGCAAAAGAAATCAAAGCACAGGATGATATTTAGACCTGCTGCTAAAAAGGCATAAGCCCAAAAACATGTCTGCTCCATGAGATGTCCAGCAGATGGACTCTTGTGCTGGCCTTCTCAGGGAACAGAAACAAAATAGGAGAAAGCAGAGAGTACCCATAAGACGTCCTCCTGCCCGAGAGGGAGCACAAGCTGAACCAGCCGAAACATCTGCGCTCCCATGGACAGTAGTCAGAATCCCAAGCCGAACGGCATCGAACGACCTAGGCCGGAGACTGAATTGAGGGAGAGCTGGACCCCTAGGCATTCCAAGTCAGGTGCCTTAAACGAGGCTCGAAAAGCTTACTAACGGGGAGAGCATGGAGATACCGAGAAATGTCCGGTTGTCAATCCTGATGCCAGACAATAAGGGGCATTATATGTGACCCACGACAAGCTACCCTGAATCTCTGCAGAAACTAAGAAGCTTAATAAGATGCGGGGAAAGGCGTCTTCACCACTGAATCCCGGGATAGGAGAGGCAAGATGGTGCTACCTTGTCTTGCTCAACGCTACAAGCCAATCCAAGCAGTAGCCTGTAGCAGAGGGAACACAAGGAAGGACAGAGGGAGCCAACAGCCAAAAATGTCCCAAATATGCCAAGAGGCATCCGCCTGGAGCTGGCTTGCTCTGCCAGGACGGGCGGCCCAGGCGACAAGAGGTTGCTACAAACGCGCCCAGACTGTTCCGCTCCCCCATGACATGTCTGGGGGAGCAGACAGGGTGCCGGGGGATATCTCAATAAAAGGAGTTTTGACCATTGCAAAAGGCGAAAAAGACCCAAGGAGTAAAGTTCAAAGAGCACCGCAAAAGCCTCCCAAGAGAGTAATCTCCTCTTGATGAGGAAATATGATTTCCTGTGACGCTGTTGTCACTGCAGTAGCAGAAGTTTGGGGATGTCATTGAGGCGGCAGTCGGTTCGCCATGAACGACAATGACCAGACTGTTTGCAGTCCTGAAGGGGATGAACTGAACAGGAGCCAAAAACAGCCCCACCTCACCCCAGGACGAGACCCCTCCCCCTTCCACATGGCATGGCCTCAAAGGCAGAGCCAAAACAGGCGAAGCTGTGCCAGAACAGGTGACCTACCCAAGTAAAGTCAGCAAGAAAAAAACACACAACCCGAGCTTGAAGGGAAAAAAAGCCAAACTAACAATAGTCAGAGCTGCCACAGGCTCTCCACCTACCAATGGACCCATGGATAACCTGACAACCAGCCCAAAAACAGATGAAGATCCTTCAATCTCCTTAATATAAAGATGTCTCTGATGTAACATGACCTGGCTAGGCGACTATTTAAGGAACAGAACAGCCAAAGTCAGATTCCAAGGTCACCTATCAGAGCAAATCCCACTAGAAAATGGAATGCCACAGGGTGGGGTCCTCAGTCCAGCCCTTTTCAACACTTTAATGACCTGTATCCTCAACATACACCTCTCATTGGGGTGCAAAATCATCTCCTAAACAGATGAATCATCTCCTAAGCAGTCATCTCCACTGGATCATGCTACCCAAGTAGACCCCAGCACAGTCTGGACCTTGTATCTCAGTAGTGTTGTAGGACAGGACAAAAGATCTCTGCAGGCAATTCCAAAACCATGGCTTTGAGACAATGTTCAAGTACATGTCTGAGAATCCAGGGAATAGACTTAGAGCAGGTCCAGGTGATTGACCGGACCCTCTCCTTTAAAAAGGAGTCTCTGTACTTGGTTAACCAAACCAATGCAAACTGTCTGTCATGAGAGCAATGACTGGGAGACACAAAGGAGCTAGACATAAAGTACTATGATAATTCTATGTACATGCCATCCGGCCCATTGTGGACGATACTTCTGTCTCCCAGATTGCCACAAAACCAAGATTAAGAGAAAAATGGAGACAGTTCAAAATGAAGCTGGCAGAATCATTTTGGGTGCCCCAAGTTGGACGAAGACCTTCAACTTCCTCTTGGAGGCAAACCTTCTCCCCCTGGACTTACGAATTGATCTAAGGGCATCTCAGTTCTTTTCAAAGTCATCCAGGCACCCAGGAACACAAACATGACACAAAAAATACTCAGATGCCTAGATCAAGACCACGAGCTGTTTGCAAATAAATCTTGGCTGTTTCACACAGCCAGGGTGTTGATACACTATGAGCTCAAAGAACAACTATTTGCCAGGGGCATGGACTCCCCCCACCCCGTGGGCACAAACTTTGATCGAGTTCTCTGTTATGAGCTTGTCAGAGAGAAAGAATCAATACCCATGCCTAATCTAAAGGCAGAAGCTAAGAGGGTCATTGCAGCCATCACTCCACCAGGTAGTAGAACATATTTCACAGATGGATCAGTCGATCCCTTAAGCCACACTGCAGGAACATGCTTTGTCACACAATCCATGAGGGTAACGGACAACGCCTCCTCACTACAGACAGAAGTAGTTGCGATCATAGGAGCCCTAGTCCACGCGTCCCTGAGGGAAGGACACGTGGTCATACACACAGACTCCAGGGCAGCCAATGACTGTCTACAGTAAAGCTCACCCAAAGACAACATCTACCTTTTGACCACTGTCTTAACAATACCACAGAGGATTCTTGCTCAGGGTAGAATAATAATCATAAACTGGGTCCCTAGCCACATTGGCAGGGGTATGCCCCCAAATCCCATGATCATACAACCAAGCTGAAAGAATCTTAAGGCAGAAGTGTAATGCCACAAGTCGTGCCTTCCTCTTCACAGCTTCACAGAAAGAAAACGAGATCATCCCCCTCGGCCAGATGGTACTCAGACGCCACAGGCTATGAGCTACTGGCACTCTCTAAAGCAATCAATAGAGGTATGGAAGTCATTCTTCACAGAATCAGACTAGGTTACTATTGCTTATGGCAAATCATAGAAAAAAATGATTATGCAGACAGATGTTGCATGCATTGTGGCGAGCCGAACGCCATTTTGGTACATTACTTACAGATTTGTGAGCACACAATTTCTGAGACAGGGACTGTCCACAACAGCAGCCGGGCTGGTAAAGAGATTATGCCGCATGCTTACATCATGGTGGCAGGAGCGTCTGCTGGCAATCCTGCCATCACGGTAAATATAGTGTCAGAGAATAAAATGATCCAGCCATAAATAGCTGATACAGGCCGGGCCATATGTATAGAAGGCCCGGCCGAAGCTAGATCTCCTCAAACAACAACAACGAGATCAGCAATCCCCGATCCTCCAGATCTCCACTTCACCTTCATCACTCAGCCATACCTGTGGGTACTCACACCCACAGCAATCATTCCATAAAAGGATAAAGACCAGTCTAAATAGTAGTTGCCAACCATCTACTATTTACACACGCATACAAACACACACACATACATACATACATACATACACACACACACACACACACACACACACACACACACACACACACACACACACACATATATATATATATATATATATATATATATATATATATATATATATATATATATATATATATGTATGTATATATATGTGTATATGTATATGTATATATATACATATATATGTATATATACGTGTATATGTATATAAGATGTAGATAATTCTATTTCTGTTACAGGATGTGGATAATTCTATTTCGGTTACCAGTGGACCACGTGGCTGTTTTCCACGTGGATCCAAATGTCCCAAATAAGAACCACCCGCTCAGCGAGGGCGGAGGTCACATTTTATATCTGACCTCGTTTGACCGGGAGTTCGTGTGAAGCACCCGACGCGGTAGGGTCAGCTCCGCCCTCCCTCTCCGGGCGAGCTGGCTGCGACCCGCATACCGCGATTACCCCTTTAGACAAGTCGTAGCGTCGTCGTAGCGTGTATTCACCCCTTTACGTGTGTTTTGCGTCCCTGTCAGCCACTGTACTAGAGTACGCATAGCCTTTTACAATCTGGTGGCAGGGTGGCGCTGCGTCCTTCCGGCTCGCAGCATGAACGCAAATCTCCGAAGAAAATCCGCTCGACTGCTTAAAGACATGGCTAAGAAAAAACACGTAAGTACACGTTTGGGCCCCTTTCTTATTTCTTTTCCCTTCTCCCATACATGTGTTAGCCGTTGTTTTTTTGTTGGG
>NC_051422.1:25709209-25711709 GCF_015228065.2 Penaeus monodon
AGATTTTTTTTTGGTCTGTTTGTGTTCCTTTTGGTGTTTTGGATGGACTTGGGGGGAAAAAGAACTGAGATGCCTAGATCATTCGTAAGTCCGGGGAGAGGTTGCCCAAGAGGAAGTTGAAGGTCTTCGTCCAACTTGGGCACCCAAAATGATTCTGCCAGCTTCATTTGAACTGTCTCCATTTTTCTCTTAATCTTGGTTTTGTGGCAATCTGGGAGACAGAAGTATCGTCCACAATGGGCCGGATGGCATGTACATAGAATTATCATAGTACTTTATGTCTAGCTCCTTTGTGTCTCCAGTCATTGCTCTCATGACAGACAGTTTGCATTGGTTTGTTAACCAAGTACAGAGACTCCTTTTTAAAGGAGAGGGTCCGGTCAATCACCTGGACCTGCTCTAAGTCTATTCCTGGATCTCAGACATGTACTTGAACATGTCCAAAGCCATGGTTTGGAATTGCCTGCAGAGATCTTTTGTCCTGTCCTACAACATACTGAGATACAAGGTCCAGACTGTGCTGGGGTCACTTGGGTAGCATGATCAGTGGAGATGACTGCTTAGGAGATGATTCATCTGTTTAGGAGATGATTTTGCACCCAATGAGAGGGTATGTTGAGGATACAGGTCATTAAAGTGTCTGAAAAGGCTGGACTGAGGACCCCACCCTGTGGCATTCCATTTTCTAGTGGGATTGCTCTGATAGGTGACCTTGGAATCTGACTTTGGCTGTTCTGTTCCTTAAATAGTCGCCTAGCCAGGTCATGTTACATCAGAGACATCTTTATATTAAGGGAGATTGAAGGATCTTCATCTGTTTTGGGCTGGTTGTCAGGTTATCCATGGGTCCATTGGTAGGTGGAGAGCCTGTGCAGCTCTGGACTATTGTTAGTTTGGCTTTTTTTCCTTCAAGCTCTGTTTGTGTTTTTTTCTTGCTGACTTTACTTGGGTAAGGTCAGCCTATTCTGCACAGATTCAGCCTGTTTTGGCTCTGCCTTTGAGGCCATGGCCAAGGTTGGAATGGGGAGGGGAGTCTCGTCCTGGGGTGAGGGTGGGGCTGTTTTTGCTCTGTTCAGTTTCCTCCCTTTCAGGACTGCAACAGTCTGGGTCATTGTCGTCATGGCGACCGTAAACTGCCTCCTCACTCGACCTCCCCAAAGCTGCTGCTACTGCAGTGACTACAGCAGTCAACAGGAAAATCATATCTTCCTCATCAAAGAGGAGATTAACGTCTCTTGGGGAGGCTTTTGCGGTGCTCTTTGAACCTTTACTCCTGTGGTTCTTTTTCTGCACTTTTGCAATGGTCGGAAACTCCTTTTTATTGGAGATATCCCCCGGGCACCCATGTCTGCTCCCCAGACAAGGGTTACTGGGGGAGCAGGAACAAAGTCTGGTCGCTTTTTAGCAACCTCTTGTCGCCTGAGGGCCGCCTCTTTCCTGGCAGAGCAAGCCAAGCTCCAGGCGTGATGCCTCTTGGCATAGTTGGGACATTTGGCTGTTGGGTCCCTCTGTCCTTCCTTGTGTGCCTTGCTACAGGCTAACTGCTTGGATTGGCCTTGTAGCTTGAGAAGCCAAGTAGCACCATCTTGACTCTCTATCACGGGATTCAGTGGTGAGAGACACACTTTCCTCCCATCTTTAAGCTCTTAGTTTCCTGCAGAGAATTCAGGGTAGCTTGGTCGTGGGGCACAATAATCATGCCCTGATGTCTGGCAATCAGGATTGACAACGGATATTCTCTGTATCTCCAATGCTCTCACCAGTTAGTAAGCATTTCGAAGCCTTCAGGTTTAGAGGGCACTTGACCTTGGGAAATGCCTAGGGGGTCCAGACTCTCCCTCAAATTCAGTCTCCGGCCTAGGTCGTTCGGACTGCCTTTCGGCTTGGATCTGGACTACTGCCATGGGAGCAGCAGATGTTTCGGCTGGTCAGCTTGTGCTCCCATCTCGGTCAGGGAGGACGTCTGAGGGGTACTCTCAGGTCTCCCTGATTTGGGTTCAGGGCTGGAGAGGCCAGCACAAGAGTCCATCTGCTGGACAATCTCATGGACAGACATGTTTTGGGCTGATCGCATTCATTTTGGCGGCAGGTCTGACTTAGTCATCCTACGCTTTGGATTTTCTCTTGCCACCAGAAGCTATATATGGCTTCAAAGTGATTGCCGTGGTCTAGGCCTTGCACAGTTCAGTCGGCATAGTATTATTTTGTTGGGGTTTGTTGAAATGTTTGTCATGAAATAAGCCATATGTTGGAACTAATGCCCAACAGCCACAGGGGAGGTGAGAGGATATACATAGCCAATGGCCATTGTACCGCCACTCTCAGAACCTGTGTGACTGCTTGGCCCTAGCCTCCCGAAAGAACCAGCCAATTGACCTGACCACAATCAGGCCACCAGTCTTGTTGGGATAAGGCACCAAAGAGGCGTGTTGCTAGCCACAGGGCGTACTCATGCACAGCATTGCTCAACTTCCAGGACTCCCGTCTTCACAGCGCACAA
>NC_051422.1:25719209-25721709 GCF_015228065.2 Penaeus monodon
ATTGCTAACATTACTATTATCGTTATTATTGTCATTATTATTATTATGTGTGCTCACTGGTAACTTTCTGAAATGCTCTTAAAAGGAAATGGAATACATAAAGCTAATATAATATAACACTACTATCAGGATCTATTCAGGAATCCGTGTCTTTTAAGGCTGCGTGGAGGCCATTTAAGACTAAATCAAAAACAAATTGAAGTAACGTTTGAATTGCAATCAAAATCATAAGAGGATTAACAAAATTAATATAGAGAAATGAAACTATCAAGGAACTAAACATGTATGATTAAGCCAGGACTGGCAACCTTCTTGTCTTTTAGGCAAATATTGTTTCTTTCACTTAAAAAAAATCCAATAGTGGAAATATTGTATGGATAAATGACGGTTATTGTGTATGTTTTAGCACCTCAGATTTCTTATCCAACTGAAGTGTACCAAATACCCAATATAAAAAATCATGAAACCAGTGACTTTTTTCACTTCCTGCGTAGGCACCAAGCTTCGTTTACGGTATTTTGGTATCTCATCAGAGGGTATGCTATACAAAGTTTTTTTTTTTTTTTTATAAGGTTGAAGGGATTTATAGAGATTCACAGATTAGTTATTTCCTGTGTTAATGACACTACAACAAATATTAAGAAGGTGGTTAGACGCATATCTTTTATTTCTGACCATTTTCCATCGTTTGTGAACATAAAGATAGGTAGATAAATAATAATAATAATAGAAATAAATGAATGAATAAATAAATAAACATGAATCAGCACAAGAAATGAATTAATCTGCATAGAAAGACTTCAACTACAGCCAAACGAGCAGAAATGTAGTTCAGTGATTTTTCCGCTTTCGCTGTGAACTTTCCACGAAAAGAAAACACGCTACTACTATGGATATGGATAATATTAAATAAACCTTTTTATTGGTGTTGGCATTGTAATTATATAATAGAACACTAAACTGTCATTGAAAAAACAAACATAAAGCGCCTTCTTAATCACACACACACACACACACACACACACCACACACACACACACACACACACACACACACACACACACCACACACACACACACACAATATATATATATATATATATATATATATATATATATATATATATATATATGTTATATATTATATATTTGTCCTGGGTAAGACAATAAACTGCACCTGGGGTTCCCTGAACAAGGATAGCACCCTATTAGCTCCCTATACCAGGGTTGCGGCGAAACTGTCGGCAGCAGGGCAGGATATCTGGTGAAAACACCTTCGGTTCTACTGATTACTGGTTTCACCTGGCGTATTACAGTGTAACTGTTTTAAAGCGGCAGAGATAGGTCCTCCTAGTTAGTTGGAGACTGCGAGTTGAGAAGGAGCCTGGGGGATTCCACTCAACTTTTATTTTCTCCTGACAAACCTCTACACCAATGATTAAATACAGAAATGATAATTCATACCACATCGCCCGTCGCGTGGGTTATCAAGGGCCGCGTTAGTCAGTGGGCAACCAGGCTGACAATGTTAAACATGCATCTGGAAGACAAAGAAGATAAGAAAACATATCCAATTAAGAAACCACATTAAAAATCGGAACGTGGAACGTAAGGAAAATGAAGGAGATGGGTAATTACATACTGTCTGTAACGAAATGGATAGATACAACATTCAAATACTAGGAATCAGTGAGACCAATTGGAAAAGTAATGGAAGTTTCAAAACTAAAGAAAACAAGAAAAGAAGGAAATTATAGTCATGGAGTTGCTATGATTCTCATGAAAAAAAATGCAAATACACTAATTGGGTACAGCCCATAATGATCGCATTTTAAAAGTCAGAATACAGCTAAACCTCATAACATTAGTATTATACAATGCTACGCACCAACCAATATTGCAAGTGATGAAGAAATGGAAATTTTTATAACTCTCTCCAAGATACTTTAGACACAATCCCTAACAGAGATGTAAAGTGATCATGGGAGACCTCACGCCAAAGTAGGAAAAAATTATCTAAAAATGACACCTGTGGAAAATTCGGCCTTGGAGATATAAATGAAAGAGGTAAAGATTTTATTGAATTCTGAAGTACAAATAATCTAGTTATAGCCAATACATTGTTCCAACACCACCCAAGACACTTGTACACGTGGTTTTCACCAGACAAAAGAACACGCATACCAATTTGACTACATTGTGCTGAACCAAAAATGGAAAAGTTGCATAAAAAATGCCAAGACAAGACCTGGTGCCGACTGCAACAGTGACCACCAAATACTAACTATCGACTTTAAAATAATACTCAAAAAGATGGAGCGTCCAACACCACCTCTAAAGCTCGACTACAAAACTCTTGATAACAATTACAGAATTACAGTGTCAAACAAATTTGAAATACTCAATCAATGTGAAGATGATAAAACACTAAATGAGTTGTGGGAAGAAGGAAACACTGAGCACTGCTTAAGAAACTATCGCCAAAAAGAAAAAGACAAATT
>NC_051422.1:25724949-25727449 GCF_015228065.2 Penaeus monodon
ATTCTGCTCAGGGTAGATATAATCATAACTGGTCCCTAGCACATTGGCAGGGGTATGCCCCCAATCCCATGATCATACAACCAAGCTGAAAGAATCTTAAGGCAGAAGTGTAATGCCACAAGTCGTGCCTTCCTCTTCACAGCTTCACAGAAAGAAAACGAGATCATCCCACTCGGCCGGATGGTACGCAGACGCCACAAGCTATGAGCTACTGGCACTCTCTAAAGCATCAATAGAGGTATGGAAGTCATTCTTCACAGAATCAGACTAGGTTACTATTGCTTATGGCAAATCATAGAAAAAAATGATTATGCAGACAGATGTTGCATGCATTGTGGCGAGCCGAACGCCATTTTGGTACATTACTTACGATTTTGTGAGCACACAATTTCTGAGACAGGGACTGTCCACAACAGCAGCCGGGCTGGTAAGAGATTATGCCGCATGCTTACATCATGGGGCAGGAGCGTCTGCTGGCAATCCTGCCATCACGGTAAATATAGTGTCAGAGAAAAAAATGATCCAGCCATAAATAGCTGATACAGGCCGGGGCCATATGTATAGAAGGCCCGGCCGAAGCTAGATCTCCTCAAACAACAAACGAGATCAGCAATCCCCGATCCTCCAGATCTCCACTTCACCTTCATCACTCAGCCATACCTGTGGGTACTCACACCCACAGCAATCATTCCATAAAAGGATAAAGACCAGTCTAAATAGTAGTTGCCAACCATCTACTATTACACACGCATACAACACACACACATACATACATACATACATACACACACACACACACACACACACACACACACACACACACACACCACACACACATATATATATATATATATATATATATATATATATATATATATATATATATATATATATATATATGTATGTATATATATGTGTATATGTATATGTATATATATACATATAAAATGTATATATACGTGTATATGTATATAAGATGTAGATAATTCTATTTCTGTTACAGGATGTGGATAATTCTATTTCGGTTACCAATGGACCACGTGGCTGTTTTCGACGTGGATCCAAATGTCCCAAATAAGAACCACCCGCTCAGCGAGGGCGGAGGTCACATTTTATATCTGACCTCGTTTGACCGGGAGTTCGTGTGAAGCACCCGACGCGGTAGGGTCAGCTCCGCCCTCCCTCTCCGGGCGAGTTGGCTGCGACCCGCATACCGCGATTACCCTTTAGACAAGTCGTAGCGTCGTCGTAGCGTGTATTCACCCCTTTACGTGTGTTTTGCGTCCCTGTCAGCCACTGTACTAGAGTACGCATAGCCTTTTACAATCTGGTGGCAGGGTGGCGCTGCGTCCTTCCGGCTCGCAGCATGAACGCAAATCTCCGAAGAAAATCCGCTCGACTGCTTAAAGACATGGCTAAGAAAAAACACGTAAGTACACGTTTGGGCCCCTTTCTTATTTCTTTTCCCTTCTCCCATACATGTGTTAGCCGTTGTTTTTTTGTTGGGTTAAAAGGTGCTAATGACAGCAAATGGCACGTTCTCCACTATTCTTTCACCTCAGATCGCATTTCCGTGTGATCGAGTATGCAATCAATAAACATTAATATCGTTCGTTAGTTAAGTAATTAATTATTTTCACTCGTTTTTAGAGATTTATATTGTTTCATCTGCAACGAATTTCATTTCATTTTATCTCGTTCCTAACCCTCGCCCCCGACCTGACCTTCCCTTTTCTTCACTTACGGTCACTTGGGAAGAGAAAAGGTCGTTTTCCCGTCTTGACCTGACCTCACTTTCTCTTTTCCCGGTCGGTGGCGGCGTGGGTAGGTCAAATGACCGCTTGGTTACCCTTGTAATTTGGTTGTTGTTTGGTTGACGCCTTGGGAATTAACCATAGCATTGTTACATTGCTTTTTGGTGACACGTTCTATCGGCGCTAGAACGAAGCTTGTAACGCAAATTCATTACATTCATTATTTTGAATATAGCGTAGGATCTTCCCCCATATCATAGTGCACAGAATTGCCCGATATTGCCCCGGGGTTGCGTAAACGCCTAATAGATCTGCGCTCCGTCGTTCGAGAGTAGGTACTATAAACCGAAGTTATTCGTTCGTTCGGCTCCCTTTGAGTCGGTGTGACCCGCGGTTACGTCCGTTAATTAATGTAGGACTAGGGTTTAAGCTAGAATCATTATTCGCTTATTAATCACACCTTTCTCACCCTCTTGAAGTCGCTTGCATGTTTTGGGTACCCCCCAAGCGTTTGTGTGATTCGTGAAAATTTATATATCCTTCGGGAATTTTGCGAGCGCCCATTACAGATACGCAGCAGAGAGCAGGATATTATATTCCTGGCTCGAGTCGCTTCAGTCATATACGGCATTTGGGTATAGGATCCCCCCGTTATTGAGTTTTATTGAAGTCTGACGTGCAAAGCTAGACATGTACCTCGGCAGTTCAGATTTCTGACCCCGAGAAGATTTGATTGATAAAAAAAA
>NC_051422.1:25734949-25739949 GCF_015228065.2 Penaeus monodon
TAACTATTGCATTGAAAAAAACACTGATTCTAATAGAATGGACTGGAAAATTAATTCCCTTACGGATAAAAAATCTGACAATATGTAATAACTGCTCTCGATATGATAGTGTTTCAGAAGCCCACAGCAGTAAGGAAATAATAGGAATAGTTGCACGGAGATACTATTTAACAAAGAGCAAGGAGGTTCCTTCAGACTTTTGCACGGGTACTTGTTTACGCGCGCGCGCAAACACACACACACACACACACACACACACACACACACACACACACACACACACACACACACACACACACACACACACACACACACACACATACAACACTGACTAATAACTCTTATTATTATCCCAACTCACCCTTCCTAATTCGCTGCCAAGATTCCTTCAACATTCATGAACAGATTATCCATTAACCTGTCATCTGCAACGAGAATAGTTTTCTGATCCAAGGATTGGAGGCGAAGGAGGAGAGGATGAAACGAGCGGGGAGGAGGAATGGGAAGAAAGAGAGAGAGGGACACAAGGTCAGAAAAAGGACAAGGGGAAAGGCGGGAAACGAAAGAGGGAAAAAGGGAAAAATAGAAAGGAGAGAGAGGAAGGATGGAGAGAGGTAGAGAGTACAGAAAGAACGAGGAGGCAAGAAAAGGAGGGAAAAAAGAGAGACAGGATAGGAAAATGAGAAGACGGAAAGAATAGAAGTAGAACTGTGGGGAAGATAGTCTCAGTCCAAAAAGGTGTATGTATATATATATGAAAGTATGATAATGTACAAAAGGATATGGACAAGTCAACGGCAGCATTGTAGTTCTGTGGATAGCGCGAAAGACAATAATCAAAGAATATCAAGGAAGGTGCGGAACACGGAGATGAGAAAATATCTTAAATGACGCTTGGCCTGGCTGTGGAGACCGATTACAGGCCAGGGAGAGGGAAGGGTCCATCAGCCTCTGAAATGCACAAGGAAGAGAATGTGTCCAGCATGCAAACAAGCATTCATAAAACAGTTCACGCTAATATTCTCGATACATGTTGCTTCCCCATGACAGAGTCGCCAGTTATTTCAAAAGAGAGCCTATCACGTGTTATCAAGTCAGGATATAAGATAATTTATTCATTCTCTCTCCCTCTCTCTCTCTCTCTCTCTCTCTCTCTCTCTCTCTCTCTCTCTCTCTCTCTCTCTCTCTATATATATATATATATATATATATATATATATATATATATATATATATCCCTCTCTCTCTCTCTCGCTCCCTCTCTCTCTCTCTCTCTCTCTCTCTAGCTTCCTCAACAAAGTCAGCGATAATAACCCTCGCGTGACCTCTGTCTGACAAGGATGAGGGAAAGAAGGGTGCTGCGCAAGGGGGGAGGGAATAGGAAGGGACATGAAAAAGAGAGAACAGACGGAAGGAAAGTGAAATACCATAGGAAGAATTAGGGGAAATGGGAAAGGGAGAAAGAAACTTACAAGAAAAATACGAGGGAAAGAAAAGAAATAACGAAAAGTAAATGGAAAGAAAAGCAATTTAAGAGAGAAAGAGAGGGGGGTTGAAAAGATAAAATAGAAAAAGAAAGAAAAGTGAATATTCAACTTGAAAGATTAGTAACTGTTCAAGATCTCAGAAAACAGGATAATGTGATGAATAATGAAAACAACACTTTTAACCGAAATGATATCGATAGAAAGAACGAGATTCGACAGAACACAATATTGCGTCTCAAACGTAACAGATTTAGTTGGATCCATTCCCGCCATGGAACTTACTTCAGGCTCTGTTGGAAGGGATGACGATTAACCCGTTTTCATTTTATTAGTATTATTATTTCTATCGCTCATCCAACCTACTTCATTCATGAGTCGGCATGTCGCTGGATCTTATGATATACTCGAGATGCATTTATAGCCAGGATAAGCGAAACTGTGGAGTTATTGATAGAAAAAAATAATAAATCTTATAATACCGGTGATTTCGGAAGCACCGATACTGAAATGAGGGTAATGCCATATGCAAATGTGTAGAACAGTAATGATATTAGCGTACACAAGAGTATATGTGAAATGAAATCCTAAAAATATAACATGTACAAATTGGAAAATGAAATAGTGTAATTGACTATGATAATAAGAAAAGTATAATATATCAAAAGTGACAGTAAAAAATAATAAGATAAATAAATAAATAAAACGTATGTAGGAACTAAAATATAATCACACTGACGGTAGATAAACTGTTCACCAGAACATCATTATAAAAAGTAAAATGAGATACCGGACTCTCCGTCCAACATTTTCTATGGCAATGATGTTATTTGTATTTCTCTAATCTCTCATGAAGTACACTATTTATGGTTACATAATCATTTGTTCCAATGCATTGGAAGGCATATATGTGTGGATTCTGATATTGTATTTTACAGCCTATTATAAGAAAGTTATAAGCATATTCATTTTTTTTTCTTATAGGCTATCATTATCCCTTGCCAGTCCCAGATTTTTCCTAAACTCACGGCCACTAATTAGCATGGCTAATTATTGCTCATTTCTACACCCTCTCCGTTCTCCCCATCCTTCTCCCGCATATTCAACCTAGAACGCGACTGAAATTTAATTAAGAAACTTTTTGTGTGGTATATTTGATTTTACATGTTTCAACGTGAAATCCCCTTCCTCCTCTGCAGGTCGCGTGCTTATGTAAGAGGACCGGAAAAGTATAAAAATAAATGAGTCTTCGGACGTCGCAGAGATTGATTAAGAAAACAAGATGCATATACAAACAAATAAAAAAAAGAGAGAGAAGTGAAAAGTGAGTAACGGGGAACCATCTTATAGGATCGTGATATGAAACCGATGGCAATGAGCTAGCACATGCGCACGCGCACACACACACACACACACACACACTCTCTCTCTCTCTCTCTCTCTCTCTCTCTCTCCCTCTCTCTCTCTCTCTCTCTCTCTCTCTCTCACACACACTCTCTCTCTCTCTCTCTCTCTCTCTCTCTCTCTCTCTCTCTCTCTCTCTCTCACACACACACACACACACACACACACACACACACACACACACACACACACACACATAGCCACACACACACACACATACATATATACATATACACACGTACATTCATATATATACATATAAATACATACATATACATATTTATGTGTGTATATATATATACATATGCAAATATATATATATATATATATATATATATATATATATATATATATATATATATATATATTTTTTTTTTTTTTTTTTTTTTTTTTTTTTTTTTTTTTTTTTTTTTTTTTTTTTGGTAGGTTCATGTTTGAGCCGCCGTGGTCACAGCATGATACTTAATTGTAGTTTTTTTCATGTTGTGATGATACTGGAGTGAGAATGTGGTAGGGTCCCCAGTTCCTTTCCACGGAGAGTGCCGGTGTTACCTTTTTAGGTAATCATTCTCTCTATTTATCCGGGCTTGGGACCAGCACTGACTTGGGCTGGCTTGCCCATCCAGTGGCTAGGTAGGCAGTCGAGGTGAAGTTCCTTGCCCAAGGGAACAACACGCCGGCCGGTGACTCGAACCCTCGAACTCAGATTGCCGTCGTGACAGTCTTGAGTACGATGCTCTAACCGCTCGGCCACCGCGGCCTCATTCATATATATATATATATATATATATATATATATATATATATATATATATATATATATATATATATATATATGTATATATATATATATATATATATATATATATATATATATATATATATATATATATATATATAATATATAATATAATATATAATATATATATATATGTAAATATATTATGTAAATATATATATTATATATATATATAATATATATTATATATATATATAATATATATGTATATATATATATATATATATATATATATATATATATATATATATATATATATACTTATACTTATACTTATACTTATACTTATATATATATATATATATATATATATATATATATATATATATATATATACATATATGCGTGTGTGTGTGTGTGTGTGTGTGTGTGTGTGCACACACACACACACATACTAGTAATATTATCATATTTTTTTATACAAGAAAGCCTTTATTAGCGTACTGTACAGTAATAACATACCACGGATGAACTATATACTCCAAACTGATTTGATGAATACTTAAATTCGCTTCAAATACGGACATGATTAACTTTAAACCGGTTACGTTTACATTACATTTGCTAAGGTTTTACCTGCACTGCACCATGTGTAATTGGAAGGCCTGCATGAGCTTAAACTTAAAGAAGGAACTGGAAAAGATTAAAAGTTCCTTGCTGTGACAGAACCTATGCAAATAATAATAAAAATATGATGATATTTGGAATTATTTGAGGCATAAAATGGGTGCAACTATATAAGTATATCTGTTTCTCAAAAAACAAGCAAATAATTAAATAGTATTGTCACAACTGCGAGATTACTCAGGATCCTCGGCGGCGGGCTTGGGTCCTTCCCGATTGGCTCATACACCTCGTGGGGAACGAGGGTATCGGGCCTTTACATCGGCGCTGCAAATAAAAGGAGCATCAGGCAAAAACTGCTACCTTTTTACTTCATTATTAATCTATTATCTGCTAGTACAGTGATAACGTGTCGGCCTCTCATCCGAGGAGTCGTCGGTTCACGCCCCGCCCAGGCGTGAGAAGTTGCAACTGTCGCCTGGAGGTTACTGCTGTGGCTGGGCACCACGGCGGGTAAGGATAAGGTTCAGCCGATTCAGCACCAGCTGACACACGTGAATGAGTCGGCATTTGTCGACACAGGCCGGGTTCCCCTCATGGGCATAGCTCGGGCGAGGCTAAGCTTCGCATATCGGACTTATCTTTATCCCTATGCCTCTGCCTGTAGCGAGGAGGCGTTGTTTGTTACCCTCATGGATTTTGTGGCATCCCTTGCTGCAAAGCCGGTACCTGCAGTGTGGCTCAAGGGA